>NC_056523.1:150624970-150670750 GCF_019175285.1 Sceloporus undulatus | reverse complement strand
ATAGATAGATAGATAGATAGATAGATAGATAGATAGATAGATAGATAGATAGTACACTCTAGATCTCTCTAAAATTGTTCTAAAGAGAAACAGTTAAAAAACAGCCAGAACAGGCACATCTAATTTTAAGATTCAAAGTCAACTGAAACAGCCCAAGCTTCATTGCCCACCAGAAAGTCAGAAGGGATAGAGTCAGCCTGACCTAACTCCAGCAGAGGTTTCACAGTTGGGGTACTGCTAAAAAGTGGAAGGGAAATGGAAGCTAATTATTTTGCAGACTATGTGCAGTTCACTTGTGAAAGTTAACTTTTGTGCTGCCCTGCCTCCTAAATGGATTTTATATGACTGGACACCTACAACCCTCTACACTTTTTAGGCTAAGCACCAGACCCAGAAAATGCATCTCTTAGAATTGGTTTGAATTCCATTTGTATGACACTGGAGCCTGAAAAGCCATAGGGGCAATGGATAGCTATGGTAAATCAAACAGGATGGATTTGCAATTGAAACCAGAAGTTGTAATGTCACTTCCATTTTCATTTTCTGTTATTATTCAGCCTTTGTGTGTACATGCAAGGGTTGGGTAGTTAGGGAGTGAGGGAGCAAAATTCTTGCACTTTGTTGTGGTTTTGGACCTCTTTTGGTAACAAATGGCCACAAATGGCATAGAAATGTTTGAAATTTTGGAAGGCCTGGGAACTTGCAGAGAGATCCTGACTGGGATAGTGGTGGTACAGAAGGCTGCGGAAAAGGAATTTAGGATTGCATACAGGCTGCGAGTGCACTTTGTTCACCCCCGTTTTAATGAATTTTATTCCTTTCCAATTCCAAAGGAAGAATTTTTTTATTTTTCCATACTTTAAGTATGTTCAGAGGTCTTTCTTAGTATCTCACTCTTTTATTGCTACTTTTACTCTTCTGGTTGCTTTAATGTATACTCACTAACTTTTTATATTGCAAAGCATTCTGGAAATTATTCATTGAAGGGCAGTACATGCAAATTTATAAAATAAATATGTAAGTAAATAACAAATAAATAAAATGCATTTTGACTCCTCTGCAATATCCTTTGGGAACTCAGCAAGGCTGGTCAGGCTATTCTTAGAAAATGTCTCCTGTGTCCTTAAGCTCAGGCCTGTATCTTGCAATTTAAGTTCACTGTTTCTTTCCTAAGATACTCTGCTCCCTTCAGAAAGAGCACAGAGGCTGACATCATTTCAGCTACTGTGAATGGTGTTGCCATCCACTACTGGGATCCTTGTCTTAGTCTGTCTGTAGACTCAGGCATATGTCAGTATGTCACACTTATTTTGTTCAGAGCATTTCTTCAAGGTTATCTTTGCAGCTTGACAGGGGTAGAAATTTGCTTATCTTTTATGTGAAAGTTTTTTCCTTAAAATGTTGTAAAAGGCAGAGAAGAATGTAAAAAGGTTGGGAAGGGTAATCTGCAACTCCTCATTATGTTGAAATCTCCAGGATGTAATTCTTATGGAAATTTGCACATTCTAATTGTTGTACTTCTCACACAGCAGGCATTAGAACTGCAAGGATTACGTTCCCACTCTTGAAGGTGAATTGAGCAGGAAGACCTCTGATAACATGACAAGTTAGAAAAAATTACCTTTGGCCTGGCATGGAATCTGTACCACCTTCTCCATCTCAGCTGTGATGTGTCTCTCTGGTTCCTTAGTGAACTGGGGTGGCTCTGTAAGAGAGACAGACATGGGACAGAGCAAACCTCCTTCATTTCAAAGTATTAACAGGACTTGTTCTTGCATGACAAAATGTCATAGCTCAGGGGCAAAGCCCTTCCTTTGAATGTGGAAGGTTGCCACTTCAATCCTTGGAATGTTTGAGCAAAGATATCAGGTAGACGGTGATGGAATGACTGCCTGTCTGAGGTCAAGTTGTCAATCAGGAGAGACTGTATGGACTCATGGTCTTTCAAGTTGACTTTGAATTATGCCAACCCTATTATGCAGTTTTTTTTAGCAAGATTTATTCAAAGAAGGTTTGCCATTGCCTCCCTCTTAGGCTAAGAATATGTGACTTGCCTAAGGTCATGCAGTAGGTTTCCATGGCTGAGCGGAGATTTAAACCCTAGTCTCCCAGAGTCCTAATCCAACACTCAAACCACACTAGCTCCAGATGTTTACCTAAGTATTTTATTGATCCCTCTCAATCCCAATGTGTTTGTACTAAGTATCTTTCTCTATGAGAGCTAAATACCCGAAAGGCATCAGATCCCTGTCTGGTCTTGGAAGCTAATCAGGGTCAGACCTTGGATGGGAAACTGCCAATGAATCCAAGGTACTGCAGCTGTTTCTTAGAGGAAGGAACTGGCAAAACCATGTCTGAGTATTTCTTGACTAAGAAAACCCTATGAAATTCATGAGGTTGCCATAAATCGGCAGGTGACCTGAAGGCACATACACACACATCTTTCCCTAGAAATCTAACAGTGCCTAAGGTCAGGCCTACCACAATGACCTTTTTCACTCAATTAGCAGACTGGGTTGTATCTACACTGTAGAAATAAGAAGATTTGACACGACTTTAACTGCTATATCTCCATTCTACAGAATCCTGGGATTTGTAGTTTGGTGAGGCACCAGTGCTCTTTGGTAGCGAAAGCTAAAGACCTTACAAAACTAGAAATCCCAGGATTCCATAGGCTGGAGCTACAGTACTTAAAGTAGTGTCAAACTGTATTATTTCTACAGTTTAGATACACACAGGGAAAGAAAATGAGTGCATCTTCTTATACCAGCAGCTGGTGGAGAGAAGGGCTGTGATTCTGCTTGCCTGCTTCACGGGGCAGCCCCATTCCCTTCCATGACCCATTGGCTTCTTGCCCTCCTTACCCAGCACAGAGAGGTAGGCTCCTCGAACCACAGAAGGGACACTGCTACTGCGCAGCACTGCCTCACACTCATAGTAGCCACTGTCACTCAGTGAGGGGTTGAGAATGGTCAGGCGCCGGTTGTAGTCGCTGATGCCCAAGGACACTGGAACCCCACCTTTCTTCCAGATGATGTGCAGCTTGATGAGGGGCCTGGTTAGCAGAGAAACCTGTGAGAGGTGGGGCCAGTGTCATCGCATAACAAACAAGACCCAAAATATCTCTCCACAGTTCAAGGGAAATTCACAGCCAATATCCCAGTTCAGGTGCAAAGGTATGTGTGTGCCCCTTTAGGAGTGAGTGGGGGCTGGGAGATTAAACTTTTTATATGGTTGCAAAATGTCAAGACATGACATTGGTGCCATTGGGGGAGAACACCTCTCTTTCATTTGAGTCTTTGGTTGCTCTAAAACAGGATTCAATTTCCCAAGCAGATTGCTTGGTGTGAACTGATCTATGTGTCCCAGAATCATTAGAGTCAAAGCGTGGGACTACCATTTCAATGGGGTGTTGATCCACCTGGGGTTTAGCAAGGACGTAGCCGGGGGTGGGGTTGGGGGTCGGGACCCCCCCTACAGCCCTGGGGGCTTAAGCTCCTTCCTCCCCCCTCCCCTCCTTAAAACCACGGCGAGGGAACAGAGGAAAGACAAAACACGTCTCTTTTTCCCTCTCTGTGGCTTTAATGGAGGGGGATGGAGGAGGAAGGAGCTTGAACGCCAGTTGCAAGCTCAGAGAGAGAGAGAGAGAGAGAGAGAGAGAGAGAGAGAGAGAGAGAGAGAGAGAAGGAGTCCCTGTGACTCCTTTCGCTTTCGTTTCCTTCAGAGTCTGGCTTCCACTCCTCCTCCTCCTCCTCTTCCCCCTTCCTCCCTTGTGCTTTTGCAGAAGAAGGAAGAAGAAGGGAAGGAAGGGAAAAAGGAAGGAAGAATAAGAGGGAGGGAGAACTGAAGAAAAGAAGGAAAAGAAAGGGAGGAAGAGGAAGGGGAGAAAGGAACAAAGAAAAAAGGAAGGAAGCTTCTAAAAGGAAATATAAAAGAAAGAAAAGGTGACTTCTAACTTTTAGCTGTTATATCCATGTACAATATATATATATATAATAATAATAATATCCCTTACCCAAAATGCTGAGGATTAGATGTATTTTGGATTTTGGATTTTTTCAGATTTTGGTATATTTATATACAGTATGTCTAATGGGATATACTGGGAGATGGGATCCATGTATGTTTCATATGCATCTCATAGACATAGACTGAAGGTAATTTAATGCACAATATTTTTAAAATAATGTTGTGCTGCTGCATAATGAGCTTCAGCAAAACCCTGAGACCACTATGCCTTGTATAATTCAATAATTCAGTAATTGATCTAAACCTTCAGGATTTCCAAGTTTCCTTGAGTTGGGGGTCAGACCAGATGCTCTCAGGATCAGTTTGGGGTTTTGGAAGTCCAGAGAAAGGAGACTCAGGCTCTACTCTGGATATTTCTCCTGAGAATGGACTCATGTTTTCAAAAACAGTCATTTCTGGATTTTTGCAACAACAAAAAAGATGAGGGTCTGTGATGCAAAAAGGCAAGCGGCTTCCTTCCAGCCTTGTTTTTTCTCTTTTTTAAAAGACAAATAGAATAAAATACAGTTAGCTGGCCCTTTTTCAGCATGTCAATGGGGGTGCTTTGATGGAAAGTTCCTGCACGGCAGAATGGGGTTGGACTGGATGGCCCTTCTTGGGGTATCTTCTGACTATGATTTTATGATTAATTAATTAATATATGGAATCAGTCTAAGATGATGAATTGTGGCTGTGGAGTCCTATGGCCCTGCTCCAGGCAATGCTAGACTGCAGGCCCCATCATCCAGCAGCACCACAGACTGATGGGAACTGCAGTTTAATAAGGCTGCACACTGCAGAAATAATCCAGTTTGACACTGCTTTAATGCTATGGAAAATCCTGTGATTTGTAGTATGTTGTGCCACCAGAGCTCTCTGACAAAGAAGGCTAAATGTCTCACAAAACTACAATACCCAGATGTTGTTGTTGTTGTTATTTTCTTATATCCCGCCTTTCTCCCAATATACGGACTCAAGGTGGTGATTTTCCATAGCATTAATCTATAGTATATCTTTCTACAATGTAGATGGACACCTCCATTACATAATTTGTTGAGGATGCTTTGACTGGGAGTTCCTGCATGGCAGAATGGGGTTGGACTGGATCAGGGCCCTTCTAGGGGTCTCTTCTAACTCTATGATTCCATGATTCTGTAGCACTCTGAGCCTACTGTGATTTTAATAGTTTTTAAATGTATAAAAGTATAAAGTCTTATAATGTAAGCCATGCACTGATGGACTATTGCACTATAATTTTTTATTGATTGATTTTATACCCTGCCTTTCTCCCAAAATAGGATTCTCTTAAAGGGGTTTGTTTAATATAAAAAGAAAGGAACGTATAATGGCTTGGAATTAAAAATTATGGTGTGTGTGTGTGTGTGTCTCAAAATTAAAAATCCCTCTTGGAAGTGGGAATGAAATGTGTGGATGCAGCCTGGGTTCGTAGCTCAGCTCAGATGTTGGAATACAGTGTCTCAAAGCATGAGCAGAGTGTCTCTGAGCATGAACAGAGTGGCTGCCGCTCATTGCTCAAGCAGCTGCACTTTGCTTTATCGAGCTGAATTTATCTGATGTAAACACCTTCAGAGGAAGGACTCAGTTTGCATCTGCACTGAAAAAACAATCCAGTTTGATGCCACTTTAACTGCCCTTGGCTCCATGTTGTGAAATGCTGGGATTTGTAGTTTGTTGTGGCACCTGACAGATGACTCAACTACAGTTCCCATGATTCCATTGCACGAAGCCATAACGGAAGTTAAAGTGGTGCCATCAAGGTGTCGAGGGTAAACGCTCGACCCTCTTTTTGTGTCTTGGGGGGGGGCTCTTAGCCTCTCAAAATGGTGGCACTTAGTCTTGACCCCCCCCCTTCCCAAAATCCTGGCTACGTCCTTGGGTTTAGTCAAAACTTTAAAGGAAGAATAAAAGCCAATGAACCAATTTGGGGAATAAGATTAAGCACCTTAGATAGTGCCTTTAAATTCTGGACTTAAATCCAAAGCTGATTCACTACTCCACAAACATGGAAGTCAACAGATGCTCCTGAGTGGCCTAAAACTCATCGTTTCCCAGAGCATAGCTTTGCAACCATAAACTACAGCCCACTTCTGGAGGAGTCCATGGGATAGGACATATTATAGGCTTGATGCTCCATAGAAGAGTAAGTTTGAAGCTGATTATGAGATCACCTTCAAAGTTTTAGCAGCTGAACCTTGCAGTTGCACACAGTTGCAGAACATGGCAGTCAGATGGAGACTTACCTTGCATTGGCGACACACTCAAGGGTCACTTCTGAAGTGCCAGACACCACACTGGTGTTGCGTGGTGGGATAATGATGGTTGGTGCAATGGGATCAGCTGGGCCACCGACATCTGAGGAAAAATAAATTGATATTGATACCAGGTGCAACTTCATGTATGAAATGGAGCATTCACAGGCAGCAGGAGTATGCTTCTCCCTCTCCGCAGGACTGAGGATAAATGAGAAGCACCAGGCTGTCTCTTGCAATGGGGATGCTAACAATTGGTGCAAGCAGCAGCCATTAAGCAAATTTTGGGATTCAAATGTTAAGAGATGATTTTTCATCCATTTGCCAAGCCTTATGATTTCTTCTGAACGTTTTCACTCTAAGGCTCTGTGTAGGCTTTTGGATAGCCATGATGCAAGTTGCATTAGGGTTTATTAGGTTATTATAACCATCACACCTGGAACCAGTGCCATGCTAGACTCCCAGACTCACAACATCCACATTAGCCATGTGACAGCCAGAGCTCAGAAAACTTACTTTTGGGATAGCAATCTCCAGAATCTTGGCTGGGGAATTCTGGGAACTATAGTTGAAGAAAACATTAATTTTTGCAAGCTTTTGTGTTGCCGTAAACACACTGATCCTCCCTTATTTGAGTGAAATTCAACAGTTACTTTTCATGAGCAGAACTGCTTCCATTAACAAAAGTTGAAAGGTGAGCTCACCAGAGTATATTTCTGAGGGGTGCAGGGGACCACAGTGGAGTGGAGAGAAGTAGAAAGCTCACTGTACAAGCAAACATTTGCTTGTGCCTTTTGCTCTTCTATACCCAAAACCATTCTTACATGCCACCTCTTTAATATCTCCCAGGCCCTTATCACCCGATGGTTTTTGCAACTCTAGTCCGAAGCCACTCCGGGCCCAACCATGCGAATTCACATTATAATGTGATAGATTATCACACGTGATTGCTTTCTATGGGGAGTCATTCTGAGGCTGATCCTAAATCAGTCCAAGGTCACTCCTGATGTAGGTGAATTTGGTGAACTAGCGAATTCACAAATCTTTTTCCAAGGTCAATTTGAATCCAGTTTGAATTGGTCTTGGTGTGGAATGCAACTTTGCTTTGGTTCTGGTACCCCCCCAACCTCCAAGGTTCCACATTTTCCATCATGCGGCACTGCAATTTTGCTCCATTTGCTTCCGGTACTCCTTCAAGAATGAAGGACACATTGGGAAGTGGCAGGGATGGATGACATGGAGGTCACATTCAGATGTGGCTGTGAGGGATGGCTGACACGGAGGACACATTCGGAGGATACAGGGAGGGATGGATGACATGGAGGACACATTCAGAGGAAGCAGGAAGGGATGGAGGGAAGGCTGACACAGAGAACACATTCAGAGAAAGCAGGGAGGGATGAAGAGAAGTCTGACACAGAGGACACATTCAGATGTGGCTGTGAAGGATGGCTGACACGGAGGATACGTTCAGATGTGGGCATGAGGGAAGGCTAACACGGAGGACACATTCAGATGTGGGCATGAGGGAAGGTTGACGCGGAGGACACATTCAGATGTGGCAGTGAGGGAAGGCTGACACAGAGGACTCATTCAAATGTGGCTGTGAGGGAAAGCTGACACAAAGGACACATTCAGATGTGGTTGTAAGGGAAGGCTGACACGAAGGACACATTTGGATGTGGCTGTATGTATACTTGAGACCACACATGGTGGGAGTTGTGGGCTTTGCTAAAATGTTGAAATAGAGTAAATAGAGTAAAAAATAGAATAAAATAGCCATCCCTTCAGAATGGCTTTGGATTGGACTTCCAATTTTCACGTGTGATAAAGTCCCCAGTACACCTAATAGCATTGACACACTTATTAATGGTTGCAGAACCCCAGTTTTTAAATTTAAGTATGGAATGACTGATGAAATATCAGAGGAAGCTGATGAATATGGTGAGGAGATGGGGCTTTACTGCCCTGTTCCTGGTTAGCTGAAGCAGAATGAGTTTTACTCTGCAAATAATAAAAGCAGCAGAATAAAAATCATGTGATTTGAAATGCCTGCCCCAATCTGTGTTCTCACTACAGTATCTGCTTCTCCCTGCTGGGACAAAACCTGCACTATTTTCCCTCCCTCCCTCTCTATATAGTATGAGCCTAGTCATATCATTAGGCCCAAATTACTCAGCCAACAGGTTATGAAGAGGGCCAAGAATTACATCTGCTTGGGCTTGCCCACCAATTCCTGCCATTTATCTGCCCATCTCCCACCAAGCTCCCCATTCTCTTGTCTTTCTGTTGTGCTCGCGATCTCTCAGCCCCACCACACTTTTACTTCCTTGACAAGAGACACAGGAACATCCCTCTCCTTAATCAGGCCCCCATTCTAATGGATGAAACGAGAACACAAGCAATATAATTTGATCTCCTTCCTAAGCCTCTCCTATTTCAAGCACTGCTCCAAGGCAATTTTTGATTCAATTCTCCCATAAAGCCAATGAAAATTGAAGTAGCACCTTGGAATGAGGGTAGACTTTCAGCAGAGACCATCTTGCCCATATGGAGAATGGAATTCATTCCAAATCTTCCAACAAATCAACAAGATGGAGTTGTCTTGGAGTGGTGTTACTTAAAGTGGTTATCCATGGACTGATGCTATGCTGTTAGCTATTGGCTACTAGTCTGTGGTCAATTTCCAGGGAAGAAAGAAACAGTTGTAGCCAATGGACAAAATAGGGTGTTTCTTCCTGGCACATTGGGGAGAAAATCCTGCCAGTCCCCCACATTACACATCTTAAGAAATACTGCCTTAGACAATAGGGTGCTATCCTGCTCTACATACCTTCACAGATTCAAAGCTCTTAGAAGATCCAATACCCACCATGAAATTCTACAAAGCTCTGCTACCTGCTCCTCCCACAGCAAATGGCATCCAAGAGGAAAGAAGAGAAGAAGGAAAGCAGCAGCAAGAACAGGATGAGAGCATAAAGTAAAATAATTGCAGTGATAAACCCTGCACCCCTCCCTCCACGGCTGGGCTGGAATTGCAAGGCTGCTGATATAGCTGAATCCATAAAGGCATGCACTATGGTGTTTATTACACACCAAGGTACAACACTCCAGATTAATGGGGCAAAGAAGGGGGAGGGGAATATAAAGCCAAGTCCAGGAGATATAAAACAGCTGTGAAGTAAACATAATCTGCAGGGACTAAGGCTGATTCATGTGGATTCCATGTGTGTTGGGAATATTCCTTCAGAGTAAAGATTTGATTACTAATGTTGCCTCCATAGCATTCTTCCTGTGCTTGGTGCTGTGACTGAAATGGTATGGGGAATAGGGGATGGGGCCCTGACCCGATGTGATGTAATTAGAACCCCAGAGCTCTTGTAGCTCCAGCCTGAAGTGTCTAAATAAATTTGGAGCCAGCAAAAATGTTTAGTCAGCACCAGCCGAGGCTATGCCAGAGATTTACTGCAAATTAAATTTGGGCCCGAGCAAGGAAGACCAACTGAAATCCAGATGCGAAGAGATGCTAGAGATGCTGGGCTTTAGGGACATTCTGGTCTCCAAGAAAAACAACCAGGGCATTAGCTACACCTTCAGCCCATCTCACACTCTAATGTGGCTCTTCAGGCTTACATAATTCTTACTAGGTTGGCATCCTGACACTTCATGATCTTCACTGTATTTATTCACAGGGCCTTAACAGTCTTTACAGCAACAGACCAACGAGACAGCAAGGATCTCAGGTTGCAATCCCATTACCTGGAAGTAATCCCTACTGAATGCTGTGGGACTTTCTTCAGAGTAAACATTCATAGCTTCTATTGCTAAGTGGGTTGCTGAAGCAGGCAGTGACTCAGTTATCCAGAACAGAAGTGGGGGGATATGTGGCCCTCTAGATATTGTTGGCCTGTAACTTTTATCAGCAATAGCTAGCACAATGAAAATACAGTCCAAAAATGTCTTAATGGCCACATGTTGCCTACCCTGGTCTACACCTTAGAAAGAGGATTTTCTGTATCATGATCCAGTGGAGGGAGGGTTTGACATCAGTGTGACGTTCATATCAATGACCTGGGCAAGGAACTGCATTTAAAACATTAGAACTATAGTCGTCCCTCCACATTTGCAGATTTCACTTTTGCGGATTTGATTTTTCACGGATTGTATTAGTATGTTCTCTCTAGGAATATCTAGGTCCTCCTGTGCAACTCTGTGATCAACTTTAACCAAAAGTTGTACTGAAGGACCCAGAGATTCCTAGAAAGAACATTCCACTAGGCATTTATAGCTCCCCCAGCACAATTCTATGGTCAATGTCTGGCAATGTTGACCACAGAGTTGCACTAGAGGACCTAGAAATTCCTAGAGTTCTTTCCTCAGGTAAAAAACAGTGTTTTTGTTATTTGTAATTTTTCCACTGTCACAGGGGTCCTGTGTCCCTAACCCTAGTGAATGTGGAGGGACCACTCTATATGATCTACCCTAGAGTGTTGTTTGGAAGCAAACATGCTGGTGGTAGGAAAGCAGTATGGGTTTGCAAAATGTTAATGATAAATAGCAGCGGAATTGTGACAGACAGCTCAGTCCTATGCATGTCTTTCTGACAAGTCCATGGGGACTAATTTCCAAATCAGTGTGCCTAGAATTGCAGCCTCACTGGCAAAAAGATCAAACAGCAACTGTGGCTGGTTTCCGCTGTTCCAAAGGGAGACACATGCAGGTAAACTGATAGATATGCACAGCATTAGTAAATGTATGTACTAAATGCAACCTATGTGTCAGGATCTTATGGAACCCAACAGTTGTTTCCATTGGACCTTGAAAAAAAGCCTGGTTCCACCAGGTACTATCCCACTAGCAGAAGGGAGAGGGGGCTATATCCTTACTTTCTACTTGTTGAACGCCTGCTTCCTATGCAGCTCCTAAATGTTTGGGAATCTTGCCATAAAAACCAGCTCTTAAGTCAAGGGTTTCTCCCACCCCACCCTAAGTGGCACTTACTCTCCACAGTGAGTGTGATAGGTTGGCTGGTTTTATTGTCCCCATTCTTGTCATTCACGGCCTGCACGTAGTACCTTCCAGCATCAGGGGCCACTGTTGACAGGATCACAAGAGTGTTCTCCAGGGTAATGGCTCTGAAAGGAACGAAGAAGTTGTTTAGAGCTGAGTATGTGTTCCAGACATAAGACGGTTTTCCTAGAAAAAACTGCTGGATGTGCAGCACACAGTGCACATTATGTGCTTCATTTTGTGTTGGCTGACACTGTGGAGAACAATGTGGAACAATGACACTGTTCCCCCAAAACACTTCTTGATTTTGTTTAGAAATTCCAGACTCGGGGTCTTGGCTCATACCATGGGCTTTCCCCTATGAATGGATTCTTCACTGTGATTTCTGGCGGAGGTCAAGTACAACCAGACAAGCTACACTGGGACAGCAGAAGGGGAAATATTGTTAGGGTTAGTGTGGCAAAACTCCTGATGTTTCATTCCTTTCTAATGACTTACCTACATCAGGCAAAGTCTTGGATTAGGTGTATTCATTGATTCCCCACCACCATCACCACTAAAAGTGAACATGAGGGTATTTCTGAAACTGAGTTAAACTCCATAGAATGACTAGATGCATGCCAGGAAGTATTTTCATATCTTGCAATATTGCTACTTGGCTTGAGTACTTCGGGACAAGAGAGTACAGGCAAGGGATAAATATGTTCTATATCTATGGGTTGAGACAGACTGCTTGAAAATGGTGGTCTGCAGGTGCCCGTTTTAACTCTGGAGGGATGCGGCAGCCGCCAAACCGTGCAATGTCTCTCTGGAGTAAAAAGAACCCGGTTCTTCTGGGTTCTTTTTGCGGTGCCTGGGTTATGTTGTGAGTGTGCGTCCCTTACGTCAAGATGGTGGTGCCCGTGTGGACGGGACGCCACCATTAAGCCACCAGCATTACAAACCATGGTTCTGGACCGTGCGGTTGCGGTGTCCTAGTATCACTGCTGCCATGAAGCATTTGGCTCATCTGTCTCAGGCCTATATGTCTAAAATAAGTCTGGATTCCATCAGTGCATTTTTTGTGTTTTTTTCTTTTTGGAAAGACCATTATGGTTCAGTCATATTTATGTTTACTCAAGAGGTATATTCTTTTGTGTTTCATAGGATTTACACTCTAGAATGTATGTTTAAGATTGGAGCTGGTGATTGGCATGCTTTTGCTTAGTTCCATCTAGGATAAACCCACTCAGTCAATTGTTGAGTGGTGTGTCAACATGCCTAGTGGAGTCAATGGGTCTACTGTATTCGGGACTAGAATAGAATTCAGGCCATAGTGTGTTAATGATGTCATTTAGTATGAACATTTGGTCTAATGTGAGGATAGTGTATTTCACACATTTATTAATTATTAATTACATTCATATTCTACCCTGCCTATTGTATAAGGCAGTATAAAATGTTCTCCCACTCTACTTAATTTCCACTATAACAAATGGCTCCCATGTATATGTGCCAAATGAGCACCTTTGAAAAAGGGTGGTATATGAATTAAATACAGGATTATTAAACTCCAGTATACACATCTGGAGGTATTTAACAAATCTCAATGGAAGAGGTGAGTAGTCATGTGCCTATTTGTACATCTATTGCCTGAATCCTGTTGCTGTCTAATGCATGCATAAGATCCCCTATGGAGAAATTGGACATTTTTGTCTGGTGCACAATGTATGCCTTCAGTTCAAGGACATGGAAATGGAGATACATATGTGGCATCATTGCACATACAAATGACCATTTGGTTTCACAGACTATGCAAATTTCATTGCACATTCCAATGCATAATCAGTGTGTATCCAAAGCTTTATGCTACTCAACTCTGATGTAATATCTATGCCACTGTATGTTTAAATGTACACTAGAATAGGGCTCTGTAAGACAAGACCTCTTTGATTGCAAGGATTCACATGTGCTTCTTTACTGATATGTAAGATTTTGTTTCATTTTATTTTTTCATCAATCCTTGTGAACCTAGAAAGGCAAAACACAAATTAGACTAGAAATTCTGAGATGTAGTCTGGGGGAATTCATCTCTGGGTGATATATAGGGTCATTCAAGATGGAGGCTTCCAGAGTTACTAATTATAAGGCACTCTATCTGTTCTGTCATTTCCTTTGTTTTGCAGAAACTAAGACAGATAAATTGGTTTCGTTTTATTGTCTCTGTTCTTATTGTTCACAGTGCACACTGTATCTGATGCTACCATGAACAAGATCGCAAGAAAAGACCTGGTGAGAAGACATAGGATAGTTACAAGTGGAGGTTCCCTGTAAAGCTCTGTGAACATGAGACAACTGTAAGATCTTAGAATCATAGAATCATAGAGCTGGAAGAGACCACAAGGGCCATCCAGTCCAACCCCCTGCCATGCAGGAAATCCAGATCAAAGCATCCCCGACAGATGGCCATCCAGCCTCCGTTTGAAGACCTCCAAGGAGGAAGACTCCACTACACTCCTAGGAAGTGTGTTCCACTGTCGAACAGCTCTTACTGTCAGGAAGTTCCTCCTAATTTTGAGGTGGAATCTCTTTTCCTGCAGCTTGCATCCATTGATCCGGGTCCTAGTCTCTGGAGCAGCAGAAAACAAGCTTGCTCCCTCCTCAATATGACATCCCTTCAAATATTTAAACAGGGCTATTATATCACCTCTTAACCTTCTTTTCTCCAGGCTAAACATACCCAGCTCCCTAAGGCGTTCCTCATAGGGCATGGTTTCCAGACCTTTCACCATTTTAGTCGCCCTCCTTTGGACATGCTCCAGTTTCTCAATGTCCTTTTTGAATTGTGGCACCCAGAACTGGACTCAATATTCCAGGTGGGGCCTGACCAGAGCAGAATATAGTGGCACTATTACTTCCCTTGATCTAGACACTATACTTCTATTGATGCAGCTTAAAATAGCATTGGCCCTGTTAGCTGCCGCATCGCACTGTTGACTCATGTTCAACTTGTGGTCTACTTGGACTCCTAGATCCCTTTCACATGTTGTCTCCTTAAGCCAGGTGTCCCCATCCTATATCTGTGCATTTCATTTTTTCGCCCTAAGTGCAGTGCCTTACATTTCTCCCTGTTGAAGTTCATTCTGTTAGCTGTGGCCCAGCTTTCTAGTCTATTCAGGTTACAGTGGTGCCTCGGGTTACGAAATTAATTCGTAACGCGGCCGCTTTCGTAACCCGAAAAGCCTTCGTAAGCCGAATTGCCATAGGCGCTAATGGGGAAAAGCCGCGATTCCGTGCGAAAAAGCCGAAAAAAGCACCAAAAGTTTTTTCGTAACCCGAAAAAACATTCGTAACCCGAAACAATAATTCCCTATGGGATTTTTTCGTATCCCGAAAATTTCGTAACCTGGGTATTTCGTATCCCGAGGTACCACTGTATTTTGAATTTTGATCCTGTCCTCTGGAGTATTAGCTATTCCCCCTAATTTGGTGTCATCTGCAAATTTGATAAGTATTCCCCCAACTTTTTCCTCCAAGTCACTGATAAAGATGTTGAACAGTACTGGGCCCAGGACAGAGCCCTGTGGGACTCCACTGGTCACTTCTCTCCAGGATGAAAAGGAGCCATTGTTGAACACCCTTTGGGTTCGTCCGGTCAACCAGTAACAAATCCACTTAACAGTTGCCTTGTCTAGCCCACATTTTACAAGCTTGTTTGCAAGAATGTCATGGGGAACTTTGTCAAAGGCCTTACTGAAATCAAGATATACTATATCCACAGCATTCCCTTCATCTACCAAGCTGGTAATTTTATCAAAGAAAGAGATTAGATTTGTCTGGCATGACTTGTTTCTCTGAAACCCATGTTGACTTTTTGTGATTATGGAATTGCTCTTGAAACATCTTAGGGTAGGGTTGCCATAAGTCAAGACGTCCAAACTGGGACAAATGTAGGACAACACTTTCAAATGTAGGACACTTTTTTTTTTACATGGAGGAACACCCCCCCTGCTCCTTCTCGGCCTCTGTGGAGGCCGAGGCCCCCTCAGAGGCCGGGAAGGAGCCCATGGGGCCACCCGCGCAGGCGCCCTCCTCCTCCTTCCCGGCCTCTGAGGGGACTGAGGCCCCCTCAGAGGCAGGGAAGGAGCCCGCGGGATGTGCGCGATCACAGGAAGTCTCTTCACTACTTCCCGGCCTCTGTGGAGGCTGCGGGGAGGCAGGGAGGGTGGTGGGCCGCACGCAGGAGGCGCCGCCTCCACCTCACCTCCTCCGCCCCAGGCCTCGCTGCCCTCTTCTTTCTCCACCTCCTCCGTACGGCCATGTGTGGTGGAGGAGGAGGGCAGCGAGGCCCCGCGGGCCACGGCCAACCCGGACGCAACCAGGGTTGTCCTGGTTTTTGGCGGCACCCGGGACAGGAGGGGCCCGGTGCTGCCAAAACCGGGAAAAGCCTGGTTGCAGCCGGGATATGGCAACCCTATTTTAGGGCAGCAGATGGACTGCCATTTTAGTTCACACTTGATAAATATGTGCACGTATGTGTGTTTGGGTATGACTAAATATACAGATGAAGATCTTGGGAAAGTTTTTTTTTAAACTACAACTTCCACAATTCCCAGTGCTCATTTTTGTTAGGGTATTCTGGGAGACGTAGTCCAAAAAGTAACATTTCTAAGCTCTTCACTTTTAACAGTTGCAGATGACCTCAGAGGAGAAGGCAGCTGAAATGCATAAACCAAACATTTGCGCTGCACTGAAGCTGTCTTCACCTCCAATGAAAAGCAATAAAATAAAATAAAATTCTTCCCCATTTCCTGTGCCTGCCTTTAAATTATCTCAGTGGCTGTGCATTCTGGAGGGAGAAGAAGTTGGAAGTTCATAGATTAATAGCTTTCTTTTTTAAAAGAGTGATCTAATCTGCTTGAGCTATAAAATGGCTGGGGGAGGGGGAAATATATTTTACTGTTAAATTTGTGATAAAGGCGCTTTATCTCCTGAAACTGCCTTTACAAATGGAAAGGCAACCTGTTCACTTCCTGCATAATGGAGGTTACATATTCAATTCTAACAGAATGATTCTGTGTATGAGAGAAATCTAGCTACTGTATGTGTGTGGAATCTATGAGGGCATAAGGTGTTTTCTTTTTCTTTAGAAACTGTGTGTTTCTGCTGTGTATAAACAGAAGGGCACAAGTGTGTTTCACAAACACCATCTGTCCTCATAGGGCATAACTAGCACACTGCCTGTGCAGGCACTACTTTTGATAAGCATATGTATAATGTGTGAAAAAAGTTCATTAGAAATAAATGGGCTTTTAATGCAATTTCAACTTGGTTGAAATCGCTCGGGACAATAGAAAAGAACTGAGTTACTCAATAATGAAATTATTGTTAAGCTTGATTTAATTTACTGTCAGGTCATATAACGTAAGATCTCAGCATGATTAAAATTTCAATGCTATTGGGACTGTGACAAACAGAAGTTATAACAAAGTAAGCAAGAAGGAAATAAATAATAAGAAAGCATTCTGACCCCGTTTTAATGCTTTCTTCAAATTTTTGCAATGAGCAGATTATGTTATGGCTAAACACCTGAGGAACTACTGCTCATTACATAAGCTAGCCGCCCTTAATTATGAAGGAATTCTTGAAAAGCATATTAGACCTATGGAGATCTACCTACCTGGCACATCAAATAATTTTTGCCCCACTTATTCTATTGAAGCAGAGTGTTCAAAATGGTTTACAAATACAAAATCAGCATTAAAACCATAAAGCAATAGCAATAAAGATATACACACCCTCTCACACACAAATACACATCACCGTCCCAGAGACGTAGCCAGGATTTTGGGAAGGGGGGGGGGTCCAGACTAAGTGCCACCATTATAATGGGGCTTGGGTGCGGCGGCGCAGCAGCACACACCACTCATTTTTCTAATGGAAGGGGGAGGGTCCGGACCCCAAGAACCCCCCCCCTTGGCTACGTCCCTGACCATCCAAGACAAGAAATACAATATATTCTTGACTATAAGCCGACCTCATGTATATGTCAAAGGCAGGCTTGGGGGCCAAAATTATGGATTTTGATATGACTTTGATTCATGGAGATTTGCATAAGGCTTGTGAATGACAGTTTGAGAGAGACAAGTGGAAGTTCAGTTAGACTAAGGCTTGAGATGTGAAAGAGAAGAGTTTTGGTTGAGGGTTTGGTTGGTCTGAGTTAGCTTGAGAGCAGTGTGTGGGAGAGTGTAGGGATTAATGTAATAAATTATTATTATTATTATTATTATTATTATTATTATAATTATATTTAACTTCTTTAAGTAAATAATTGTTTTTGTTTTGATACACCTTTGGCCTCAGAGAATGCTTTATGTATAAAAGGTTGGATTCAGACAAGATATCTGTGAAGGCAGCATTGAATACCTAGGGGTGGTGTCCATTTGGGATAGAAGCTGCATAAACCTTCATAGGAACTGAAGGCACTTAGATATTCCCCACAGTTCATGTCACATAAGGGGAACAGGAGGAAATCCTTATACTGGTTGGAGGTGGGGATCAAGGAAAGCCCTCACTCTCAGTAATTAAAGTAAGCATAATTTGGTGTGTTAAGGGGCTGTACAGACTGCCCTGAAAGAACTGTCTGCAGCCGTCCGTTTTTGCCCACATGGAGGCATAAAAAGAATGCGCTCCTGGGGGGTTCTTTTTGTGCCACGTGCTGGGCACCATTGTTGCCTTCATGCACACTGCTGACGTATGCATTGCGCAGCACCATTTGGACGCTGTGTCATGCGTACATCATCATGGTGGCCCCCATGTGGACGGGGGTGAGCCATGATGGTGCCTGGATGGCATGGTAGGGCTTGGGAGCGTGCGGATGCTCTGCTTTCCTGGGTCCTAAAATCAGCCCCAGGCCAGTGCTTTGTGCCAGTCTGTACCGGGCCTAAGTCTTCACATTTGATGATTAAGGAGTAGAAACCCCATGTTTGGCCACACTGCTAGGACTGTCCAACTGGTAAACTCCACAGTTGGTGGGATAAACCCTTCATAGTGCTGTTATGGAGAAGGACTGATCACACATCTACTATCTTCACTTCACTAGGAAATGGTCATCACTGTGTGTAATGAATTACACTTTTCCAGAACTATGATCCACAGGCACACATATGTGTTTGCAACATGTTAACCCCTCTGGTTACACCTTAGATGTTCATATCTTGAAAGCTACCAAATACTACATCATGCAGGGACGTAGCCAAGGGGGGGGGGGTTCTGGGGGTCCGGACCCCCCTTCCATTAGAAAAATGAATGGTGTATGCTGCTGCGCCGCCACACTCAAGCCCCATTATAATGATGGCACTTAGTCTGGACCCCCTCCCCCTTCCTAAAATCCTAGCTACGTCCCTGCATCATGCAGAAATCTTCTTTTATACTCAGTTCAACTATTCCAACATGCTCTTGTCTCTCACCTTCTCGTTCTATATGTTTTTTTCTATCTTACTTTTTTTAATGCTTAACACACGCACACAGACACAACCACCTTCTCCAAGGATTTTCTTTCACAAGCGCAATGGAAGTTGAAAGTGATGTCTTATCAATGGCACTCTCCCTCTCACTTCACTCACAGGAAGAGCTAAGGTGTCCTTGCCCGCTGAGTGGTTACTGAGAAACCATTTTCCCCCCATATAGAATAGCAGCCAGCAGATTCAACTTGGTTCTGGGAAGTAGTTGGAGTGTTAACACACAACAGCATGCCAAATTAGGTGAAGACACAGTTGAAGCTTTAATTTCAGAGCTGCTATCTGTATGGAAAATGTCACAACTACAGAGAAACAGGTTTTGTTTAGTAACTGTTAGCAAGATTCTTTTTATGCTTTCATCAGATAAACTTTTATTTTAGGAGCATTATTTGGGGCATTACTCCAGGATTTCAACCAAACAGAGATTTGAACTGAGCTCTCACTGGTCCTAGTCTGCCCGTCTAACCACTACACAATACTGGGTCTCAGACAGAGGACATTATAGAGCAAAGGAAGACATGCCTGGGAGGTATGCCTTAATGAAACTGATGGGCAAAGTGTGCCTCCACCAAATAGTGTTGATCTGTAAGACCCCTCAATTTTGGCGAAGCTGGATAAGGCTGACAAGCATTAATGCCCAACAACATCTGGAGGGACCCATCTGATTTAATGGAACTAGAGCAGACAGACAAGAGACAGGCAAAGAGATGAGGTAAAAGGCTCAGGGGAAAGTGTCTGAGAAAGGGTGTACCACACTGAATGATTAAAACAATTTGACACCATTTTAACTGCCTTGATTCTAGCCTACCGAATTCTGGGATTTTTAGTTTGGTGAAGTATTCAGCCTGGTTAATCAGAGAGCTCTGGTGCCTCACCAAACTACAAATGTCAGGATTTTGTAAGATAAGAGTTATTGCGGTTAAAGTGGTGTCAAACTGCTTTAATCCTGCAGTGTGGATACACTCAAAGAGATATGAATACAAACCCTTTCACAATACAAAATTGTAGCATTCTGATTCCACTTAAACTGCCATGGAAACATCATATGGAATACTAGGTTTTAGAATTAAGGAAAGGGCTTTTAGACTTTTCAGTGAGAGAGCTCCCCTGGGGTGTTTGGCCAAATTCCCAGTCCCACAATTCCCCGGGGTGCAGCCATGGCAGTTTAAGTGGAATCATGGTGCTTTTACATGTATAGCATGAAAGAGCCCTAAGAAATATGCAAGTGGTCCAGGAATGCAGAGTGTCAGATGGGAGTGATGGGAAGATGTCACTCAATGGATGAAATACAAACCCTTCTAGAACCTCGTTGCACCATTTTTGGGTTTTATTTATTTCTTGAATTTATTTAATTTATATCCTGCTTTCATCCCAGTATGAGACCCAAGGTGGCTCACTAGTTGAATGAAAATGTGTGCATTACAGCTACACTGCAACATGAATATATGCAGGCACCATTGACACATTCTCCCTTCTGTTAGATTTGGCAGAGACCAGACTCAACAGCCCTTAACTCCATAAACCTTGAGTAAGCTATGCTGATGAACATGCAGGCAGAGAGGTAGATGCCTGGAAAGCTTCCCTTGCTGAAAAATTATTCTTTGCTGGTGGGGGTAATGCTGTATCACACTATGAATGTGGCTGTCTGTGTGGGGAGACATGGCAATTTTTCCCTCCCTCTTTCTTGAACTAAATGTTACAACTCTTAAGAAAGAGCAAGTACCCTTCCTTACATCTCTCTCTTTTTTCTTCCTCCCTCCTTGCTCCCTTTTTTCTAAATTCATTTTCTCCATGATAAACAAAGCCATTAGTTTATCAAGTCTATCTCCGGATTTTAATGTGATGCACTGGAGACATCTGTTAAAACATCCTTAATGTTAGTTTAACAAGGGCACATTCAGCTGCATTCCCTCACACTTTCTCCCATTAAGATGGTACATGGCAGGATTCTCTCAGACAAATGACTCCGCTAATGTGTCTGCCTCGCGCTTTTCCATGTGTGTTTATATGGTGGGTGAAGGTTGATGAGAATAGGTTACTTGTGATTTTCTTGTTGGGCATGCTTCATGCCTCTTCAAGAAACAGTCCCTTCTTTCTCTGTGGATGCCTAGAAAACAGAATCTAGGACTATCAATATTCAGAAGACTGCCTAGGTAGGTTGCTAATTCATATTTCTATCTATAGGCAGACTGCTCATACTCACCTAACCTCTTATGTCATGTAACAGGCTGAGTGCATCCATTATTCCCAGTTTCCCTGGAGGTACTACTGTAACTGAAAGGGTTAAGTCTCTTCAGTCATCACAGTGACTCTTGAAGGAAGATGACAGTTAAGGGCAGCAATATAATAAGAGAGAGTAGGAAGAGACACAGATTCCACCCACCCACCCATCACTTGTCAAGGCTATGAGGACACTGGAAAGATAATATGGAGATTGTCTTTTGAGTTTGGGTTAGAAAAAAGGAAGTGTGCCTTTGAATAGGCATAATTATGTTTCCCTTTCTGTTCTGTTGTAACCAGGGCTGGTTCAAGACATTATACTGCTTAAGGAAAATGGCAAATGGCAGTTCCTCCAATCCCCATTCCAAAGCTGACTGTACTGGCAGTAGACTTAGCAATGTGATAAAGCCTTGGACCACAGGAAAGGGTGCAGGACAGAGCTCTGTGACACACACATAACTCTGTCATTCGAGATAGGATAATGGCTAGAAGAGTTCAAGAGGAAGAATGGTCACCACTGTCCCCCAAACTCTGCCAACTCTGTCACCTTGCTCTCCCTAAATGTAGGGTCAGCCCTGTTTTTAGCCATCTCATACATTCTTCTGTCAACATTCATATAGCTTGTTTGTTTGGGTGATGTTTGGGAGAAAGTGTATATGATGTACATTACACAATCCTGCGTCTAGGCCCACAGTTCAGCTCAGTGAGTCACAAACAGAAGAAACATCACTAGCAAGTCAGGGAGTAGAAGTTCAGTTTATTCTAGCAGAGCAGGAATCCATGGCTATGTCTGCCAAGTCAACAGGATTCAACAGACGGGAATCTCCCACTCACAGATGCAACTGCTGGAGCCACTTTTCAAGGAAGGACCTCTCTGAACTCTCTTATGAATATTAATCGGCAGTAATTGCTGTGATACGGCTGACAGAGCCAGTACTGAATGGAATTGGCATGCAAGTAGTGCTCTGTGGTGCCTCAGAGGCAGGGTGGGAGCATGGGCCATTAGGCACAGTGGTTCCTGAGGGGGCAGTTAGCTAGCAAGTGTGATGGAATGGAGGCAGCCCTAAAGGAAACTGTGTGCAATGCTCCCCAGATGGAACAGGCAGGGAAGGAGAGCAAGGGAGCATCTGCGAGGTACACAGGGAGACACATGGGCACAACAGAGAACGCAGAGATGAAGGGAGGGCATTTGCATTGCCTGTCAGCTTCTGGCTTAAGTAGAAGAAAACCCCTCTGTTACTAGCCGACAGGTAATATAATCTCATTGACTTCTTTAGTGCCTATATATATGAAAGGACCAAGATGATGATGAACCACTCTGTTTGTGTGCATATGTGGTGTGTGTGTGCATGTGTACATACATGTTGTTTCAAGGATAAGAGCCCTAGTTGCAGTTTTGGATAGGTCAATCACTGTAAAAAGGAAAGAGAGTGCAACTGAATTGTGTTTAGTGTTTCTTGTGGTTTTCAAATTTGACCTTATATATCTCCCACATAGACCTGACATCTGTCAAGAAGCACAGCGGCATGAGTCAGCAGATGAGAGAAGGATGTCCTTGTATTTGACAGCAAAAAAGAAAGCAAAAGAGAGTTTCCAGCTCATAGAATAGATCACACTGCCACACCTGTCCTGGAATATCTATTGGAGGGCACTACTTTAAGCTTCCAGGTCCAAAGATTTACATCACAGTTTAAGGCAGTGTTTTCCAGGTGTGTTGTACCACAACCGCTATCATATTCACTCAGGTCTACAGGGGATGATAGAGGTTGTAGTTCAACAGATCGCCAGGGCAGCCAACTGGGGGAAGCCTGGTGTAGCATGGTTTGGTCTTAGGCCATCTAGCTGCTCCAATCACCAGATGCTTTATCAGATTGGCTTCCTGGCTGCCTACAGCCCTTTATTCCAAAGGTAGGAGCAGAAACAGATGGCTCTGCTGTTAAGGTGGAGAGAAGCACTTTTCCATACACCTTCTTTAAAACATCTTTTATCACTAAAGGTGGCTCCCTGTAATAGCCATTATACTCACATGCGGCTGCTGGGAGGGATTTTGCGTCCATCACGGAACCAAGTGACCTGTGGCCGAGGGAAGCTGGCGATGCGGGGGGCGCGGATGACGGCAGCTTCACCATGTGAGACACTCTGCTGCTTTTCAGTTCCTTCAAAGCTTCCCATGTCTGGAAAGGAGAAAAAAAACGAGAAAGAAAATCAGATAGCAAGGAAACTCAAGACCTGATATTCTCACAGCTTGGATCAGACAGACATTGGAGGCTGCCAAATCCATCCTTAAAGTATGTGTATGAGTACATATATATACATGTACAGATATACATTATATACACAGAGACACATGCACACACATGCACAATAAGTGCTTTAACAGAAGTGATAATAGAAGGTTAGACACTGCAAAGAAATGGTATCAGCCAACCTCTCAAATCTCAAATGTTTAGTTAAAGCAGTTCTAATAATAATAATAATAATAATAATAATAATAATCTAACACTCACTTGAAGACATTAAAATGATTGCTTCCTCTTTCTCACAACTCCAGGCAAGAATTTTGCTCTTCCTTGTAGTGAATACCAAGTATAGTTCAACCTTTGTATCCATGGAGGATCCATTCTGGATGACCCCCCCTCCCCCAATGGATATCCCTCCAAAAAGAAGAAGAAAAGGTGAGACCTCAAGACCATTGTCCCTAATGGCAGTGCAATGTGTGCAGCCACTACAGCAGCTGCATGCATGCACCACCACTGGGGACAATGGGGCTTGCTCAAATCCGTGGATGGCAAGCCCCCACATGGCAAGGTCCCATTATATCCCACAAGCCATTATACAGTGCTGATGGGGCACATTTAGCTTCCTGGGTCACTACTGTGCAAGCTTATCCAATGGATGTCAATCAAGGCAAGTATACACAGGATCATGTTAGTCATAATTTGCTCCAGGGAGGAGGGCAGCGCAAAGCCCTATAATTTGGTGGATCTAGAACTCCAGTTTTGAAAAAATCCCAAGTTTAAAAGTCACAATGGCATTTGATAATTGGACAGATTTTCTCAACCTTTCCTTGACTACACCACACATTTCCTCATGTAGCATTTTGGTCTGTGGAATGGATTGCTTAAGTACAAAAATACATACGCAATGTTTAAATTATGAAAGGTTATCTGTCTGTCTAAAGTGCAACTTTCTCCTCCCAAAATATATGGGAGAAAGGGTCTCATGACTGTTTGTGTGTATGCTGAAAGGTGACAGCTTATATTATGTGAGTGGGGTGATATATGTTACTGTTGTATCTAGAAATCAGTTCCTTGAGAACAAGCAAATCACCAGAAAGGCCCATGAGTTACAGTATTGGAATGGGGGGGGGGGGGGAATATGCTCTTCTCCAAAATGAAGCCCTTTTAAAGTGTGGTCATCATTGAGCCTGTACAAATTCCTTATAGTACAGACAACACCAATGAATATTGCATATGCCCTCCACTGGTAATGACTTGTAGTAGGAAAAACTTCCCAAATACAAACAAAAAAATCCCAGCTTGTTCTCCTACACTCCGTGCTATCTCCTGTCCTATCAGTACAACCCACTTTACATCCACATGTGTGACCCCATACTCTTACAATTGCCAGACACCTCTCCAACATTTCTTTTTACATCCAAAGGCTTTCCCCCTCCTCGGTACATGTTGTTTTGACCAATAACCTTGACACTCAAATGGAAGTTGGTGCCTCCTCCTAGCACAGCTGTTCATGAGTTGGAAAATTTATAGCACCTTTAATAATAATAGTACTAATGACAATATGGGTCTGTGTGTGAAGGGGGGAGACATTTTATTGACTTACTTTAATTGCTGTAATTAAAAACATGTAAAAAAAAATATCTTTTTAACGACTTGCCATTAGTGTTAGCACAGCTGCCCAATTAATTTCTCATTAGCTTTCTGATTTGCCACCATGGTTTGGAGGAGGTGCTTGTTGAGGGAGGACAAGAAAAGTTGGTGGTAATGGTAGTGATGAACACATGAAATGGGCAAGTTAAAGCATGAGTTTGGATACTATGCTGAGGTGAAACATACCTGGCTTAGTGCTTTGGCACAAGTCAAAGTTTTGCAATTTGTTCTTCAGGAAGTCTTCAGTGTTTGGAACATCTTCATTGTCTATGATTTACAAACCTAAAAAGTTGGGTGAGGTTGATAGTTCTCCCTCCTTTTCTCCAATTTTTGATGGTGATTATTTCCTTTCCTCAATTTCAGGTGGTTATTTTTCTTCCCGACAGAAAGGCAGAGAGTCATGAAAGCCAGTATACTAAATCTTGTGTTTTCAAAGCTCTCTTTCAGGCTCTGAGCAACAAGGTGCTCCTTTTCTCCCCACCTCTTTGCAACACTTTCCAGGGGTTGTCTGGATTTTAATTTTGTTTTGCTGCTTCAGCTCATAGATCTTCATTCCCAAGAATGCTGATGAGGCACCAAGTTCACTTAGGATGATTTCTGATGGAAAGCACCCCTAACAAGGAATGTCAGAGAGGAAGGTTAAGCCCCCATTCATGGGAATGTCAACCACTGGAGCTCCCATACTTCTAATTTCATATTGAATCATCTACCTGTGGTGGAAGTTCCTTTAAAAACAAAATCTGCAAGAGTTATGGGCATTTCTGTTTTTCTTCAAGCAATGTCAAATATTCATAATTGCAGAAAAACAACTAAGTACCCAAGAGACTGGCTGTTCCATAACAGAAATGGGTTCTGGCACAGCATTTGTACCACAACTTTGGAGCAGCATTTCACAGTGGCAGACGAATAGTTAATTAAAAATGGTGGATTTTGGGTTCTTTTAGCTGCTTGGTAATGGAGCCAGTTAGTGGATGTCAAATCTCACGTGTAATTTTTGCATCCTTGCAAAAGAAAAGAAAAGAAAACTCCAGAAACCTCAGGGCATCTTTGAAGTGACTCTTATCTTTTTGGAAGCATGATTCAGGATTTTGAATCTTTAAAAACGAAAACTCTTGCTAGGGCAAGCAAAGGCTGCAAATGGGGGCTGCACAGGGACCACATCAAAGCCAACTATCCCTCCTCCAAAGAAAAAGAAAGACAGGATGGAAAGGGGGAAAAACCCAGAAGAGAAGGAGTAGGAATGAGAGCAGAATTACAACTGTTGTGGTCCAGCACTGAAACCAGCAATAAAAATCAAGCAGTTGTTTCCATCAGGCCAGAAGCTCCTTCTATCTGGTCCCCCACTAGCCCATGACCTTTTTCAGAAGTGTCTTCTTTAATCAGGATTAATTGTACAGCATCTCTCTTTCTAGGGTGGCACTTGTATATTCTGCAGCTGAGCACCCGTGACAGCAGAGAAAATCTCAAAGGTACCTATCAACTTTGCCTGAAGCCTGAATTAACATCTCATGCTGTTGCCTTCCTTTGCCTTGTGGTCATGCCTTCTTTCTCAGCTTTCTTCTTCTACTCTTGGCTCAGCAAGTCTTCTTCTTCTCCTTTGGACCTTTGAAGTCCTCACAGCAAGCTCTAATCTGACATGCGGAATTTGTCACTCCCCCACCTCGTTCCAAACCAGCTCTGCTTCCCATACAGGCCTGATGTTAACTTTGAAGATTGAAGGGAGAGTCATCCAAAGACATACATTGCTGCCTAAAGGCTGAAGTGTAAATGGCAGCTCACTTCCTCAAATTCAAGGTGAATTGTACTCACATTCCTCCAGGTTCTTTTGCAACTTCAAGCAGAAAAATTTACAAACACTTCTCCACACTCCCTTGCAGTGAAAAAAATAAATAAATGGAATAATCAACAATTTACTGTCTTTTCACGTTTCCTAGCACCAGCTGTCACTAGTGGTCTCAACCTATTCAGTTGTAGAGGTGGCCCGGATACCAGGAGATTGAAGAAGAAAAATAAGCTAGGAAGAATGAAAGTTTGCCTGTCCTGTCGTCTTTCATGTTGAGAGCTTTTGGGGGGGCACACATTGCCTTTCTGTCACAAGAATAAAAACTCCCAATTGAAGCATTGCAACTTTTCATTGGTGGTGGGATGTTGTGGGAAGCATTCCTTATGACTGATGGTCCTCCTAGTTGGTTGTTCTGCTGCTCAGGAAAAGTGACTAAAGGTAACAGAACTGTATGCAGTGAAGGACCTCTGAGGATACTGCAACATTCCAGAAGAAATTTCTGCTGTATAACACTGCTGAGCAAAAAAGGTCAAAAAAGAATATATCAGAGATTAGGGCTGGGCTTGAAAGATCACAAATTGTGATTAAATGATAACTACTACCACCACTTATGTCAGGAGTGGACATTGCAATTTATGGGAGCTTTTGTGTGCCCCCACATGTGTCCTCATTGCTAAAAAACAAAACAAAACAAAGGAGGAGGGTTAAAAACAGAGAATTATACCTTCAGATGTCTCCAGGAGATGTGGATCTGCATTCTTTCCCTTCAGTCTTTAAACATGCTTTCGTTTCCCTTATTCTGAAAAAACCTTTCCTTGACCCCTCTTCTTTGTCTAACTATCATCTGATTTCTCTTCTTCCTTTTCTTTCTAAAGTTTTGGAATGGCTCGTTTATTCTTGATGTCTTGAGTTTTTTGAAGTCGACTCCATTCTCGATCCCTTTCAGTCTGGTTTCTGCCCACAGCATTCTACAGAGATGGCTCTCACTAAGATCTCAGATAATCTTTTATGGGCCAAGGCTAATGGCCTTTACTCTTGATTTGTCTGTGGCCTTTGACACCGTTGATCACTGTCTTCTAGTTGTTACTGTTCTTGACTGGTTTAGATCTTATTTGTCAGATAGATCTTTTGCAGTGGTCATGGGTGGTCAGACTTTGTCTTCTGTTCTGTTATCTGTTGGAGTTCCCCAGGGCTCTGTTTTGGGTCCCCTATTGTTTTCTCTGTACACATTGTCCCTAGAAAAACTCATTAGTTCTTTTGGCTTTTCCTATCATTTGTACGCCAATGATACTCAGCTGTATTTTTTCACCCCTGATCTTTCTCTGGGTCTTGAACAGCAAGTTTCATCTTGTCTTACAGCTATCTGTCAGTGGATGTCTGAAATGGAGCTTCTTGTTTTTCCACCTAAGTCTACTCTTCAATACTCCTTTTCTGTTTCTGTGGATGACATTTCTATTCAACCGGTCCCAGAAGCCCACAGTCTTGGTTTTATTTTTTAATCTTCTCTGTTGTGTATCCCCCAGATCCAGACCACAGCTAAGGCATGTAGATTCTTTTTATACAATATTGCCAAAATCTGACCATTTCTCTCTGCCTCTACTGCCAAGATTCTGGTCCATGCCCTAGTGGTCTCACGACTTGATTTCTGTAACCTCCTTCTGGCAGGGCTTCCTTTTTCTCACCTCTGTCCTATAATTTCTGTCCAGCATTCAGCCGCACACATTATTACATCTGCCCACCACTTCGACCATATCTCTCCTTTATTGCCATCCCTTCACTGGCTCCCCTTCCCCTTCCATATTCATTATAAGTTTCTGTTGTTGGCTTTTAAAGCCCTGCATGGGCTGGCCCCTCTTTATCAGACCTTCTTTCTCCTCACCTTCCCACCCATGCCTCCATTTTGGTAGTCAAGCTCTGCTTTCTCAGCCTAGGATTTTCACTGCCCCATCTCGGCTTTGTTCCTTTTCACTTGCTGTCTCTCACTCCTGGAACCTCCTTCCTCCACAAACACGGCTCATCACTTATTTAACTAGTTTCACAACTGAGTTGAAGACCATCCTGTTCAGGGAAGCATTCCAAGGCATTGTGTGACTATTAGTTATTTGACATTTGTAATTGTTGCCTGCCTTATTTTATTGAACCCCTTCCTGTATTGTTATGTATTATTTATAAGTATTATACTATTATTTCTTAGAATCTATGCCATGAGCAGGTTGACTTTTATGTATTTTATTGTTTGTATGTACAGCACTGTGTAAATCTACAGTGCTATATAAATAAAGCATAATAATAATAATAATAATAATAATAATAATAATAATAATAATTTAACATCTATTGTGCCCTCTGCCCACATGTGAAAAAATAACTCGAAGTGACCAGAACACTACTTCTGGATTCAGGAAAATGTTGGGTGTGGCTCACAGCAGTGCATACACTAAACATAGGGTGTATGTGGCCCTCCAACCCTCTGTGCTTGTCTGCCCTGACCTAGTGCCTGCTTGATACTGAAGTTCTTGCAAAGAATATTACACGAAATAGACTTTGAAATGACTGAACAAGGTAAGGAAACACAAACACTAATGATAGCCAAACATGGATCAGTAACACCCCAAATGTTCAGAGTATCTACTCTTGATTTCCATGTTCAAAACACAACATGAGGCTTCCAATGAAGGAAAAATCTAACAAAAACAAAACACCAATCCACATGTAACTGGCACCAGTACACCAATGTTGTAAAATATGTATCTGACTTCCTAATCCTCTGGATCTCCTATCCGATAGCAATAGCAAGTACATGTCTATACCGCTTATCTATGCACTTAAGCACTCCCTAAGCGATTTACAAAGTGTAAGCTAATTGCCTCCAACAATCTGGGTACTTGTTTTAGCGACCTCAGAAGAATGCAAGCCTGAGTCAAGCTTGAGCCCTTTTGCTGGTATTGAACTCGGCAATCTTATGGTTTGTGAGTGAGTGGCTGCAGTACAGGCATTTAACCACTGCACCACCAGGACTCCACCACAGTTGCATCTAGAACATCCCAGGCTGTTTGATCAAAGCCCATGACAGCTTTTCCAGAATAGTCAAGCTCAACAGGATCAGTTTAGGGAAACACATTAAATTAGATATACAAATACACTTGTGTTTCAAGGTACAGTATTGGTCTTCAACCTAATACCCTGCCCTGCCCCATGACAAAACAGCTTTGTTTCAGACACATACATGCAAATTTCTGTGCTGAAGCATCTCCATCCCCCAGCAAAATGCCATGGGCACCAGCTGCCAGAGGATCCAGATTCCTCTGTTGCCAGATGAAGATTTGTCATCAACGTTCCAGCCTTTCCCCCTCCATGTCAGGAGACCGGAGCTGATTTATATGGGCAGCTTGTCCCTGCGTCAGGCAATGGTGCTGTAATTGTTATAAACGTCGTTTGCTTTCCTTGCCTTCCAGAGGGTGCTGCTGTGGAGAACTGCTTGCTTTTGTTAAAAGCGATCTTAGGGATTTAACACTTCAGGAAAACAGCCTCCTCAGAGCTGGCTTCACAAGCAATTCTGCTAATGGAACTCAGAGCCGATCTGTGAATTTTCCTGCTCTTTGCTCTCCGCTATTATCTTAACACTGGGAGTTTCATCTGTGACCCCCTCCAAACCAATTCAGTCTCCAGATCCTCTCATGGCACCTCAACCCTGTCTAGCTTTCTCCTAGCAGTAATATTTTGTGTGGGAAAAAGTTAGATTTTCACAAGACAACGGAAAGGTTATGATTCCATTTGCCATTTGTGTATAATGAGGATGCAAGGCCCCAGAGGGCCTTTTCTGCAACCGCTCTCAGCCTGTGGAATGGCCTGCTGGACAAGATCCGTCAAATCACCAACTTAGACAGCTTCAAGAAAGCTATCAAGACTGATCTCTTCCGGCAGGCCTTTCCAGAATAAACTACTCGACCATGTGGTGATTGTCCCCCCCCCACATATATATATTATGATTCTGCCACTTTTATTGGTTTTAATTGTTATGTAATTTTAAATTCTATACTTTTTAATTGTCTTTTAAGGGAGGTATTTTGTATATATGGATGTATTTTAACTCTTGTAAGCCACTTTGTTTTTAACAAAAAGCGGGATAGAAATAAAAGTTTTATTATTTTTTATTTATTATTTTATTAAAACCATAAAAGCAAAAGGGACAAATAAGAAAAGAAGATGTTTGCAGGTGACCTGTGAGCTTGGAGGAAAGGAACACTCATCTTTGAGGTCTGAGGTTCTGTGATTTGGCACAGCTACAAAAGGTCAGATTATTGTCAGAGGATTAATAAAACAGGATAAAACCAGAAAGTGCTTTCTCAAATAGATAGAAATTCCCTTTCTTTATTGCTGTATTAAAAAACATCTGCAGCTGGCTGAGTGATGTCCTCCATAATAACCTATAAACTTGAACTGCAGAAGACAAAAGGTGTCCCAGATGGACAAAATCCTGTCCCTATTGGTTCACCACTCACACTGTTAAGAGATTTGTGTCTTTCATTTAATTTGCATTTATGAATCTTTACTTTCCAGCTGTTGTTTGAAATTCCATTCTGCACTGCTCAGCTGAAGAGCACTTAGCACCCAATAATTTCTGACCTAATATTTTTCTCACAAAGGGCCATCTTGATCTCAGTATCCAGTGACCTTGTCTGCTTGTCCCCTCAGTTTGCAACAATACCTTGCAAGTTAAATAGTACTAGTGGCAGATCATCTCTAGTAATATGCTAAGATTTGGAAGGGTCCACAACCTAGACTACATAACATATCTTTGAAACAAGCATTTCCTAATTTTGATGAGGGAAGAGAAAGCTATAGACAAATATAGAAATGCATGAGAAGAGGTGCTCTGAGAGGCAATTCACCTACATATGTGTGCGTGTGCGCACACACATACACACATGGTATTTCTACACTGGTGAATTGCTGAAATTTCACAAAATAAGATTAAATAATATAATAAACAAATAATGTAAACTCTAATACAAATTAAAACTGACACAGAATAAAACCAAGGTAAAATCAAAGCATGTTATTTGAGAGACTGTAGTTCTGTGAGAAGGCACAAGGAATATTTTACATTATGTCTAACTACTGCCGATACATTTCTTTGGGGCAAGGCTGTGATGCTAAGCTGGTATAAATATGCTGCATATCTGAGCAATTTATGAATTCTGGCCACTTGCAGAATCCCTTTTATTGTGCTGTTTACATTTCTATTTACATTTCCAGTACAAGCAGCTCTATTTTCTCTTACTCTAGTAGCCATAGGAAAAGATTTACCTGTATGATTAGCAATCATTTTCCAAGGCTATTTATGGCCCAATACAAGCGGACAAAATGGGGCTTGGTGGCAGCGATACTAGGGTTAGGGAGCACGCACCATCCACACGCTCCCTAACCTTAATCCGTGGCGGCGGTGGCGTCCCATCCACATGGGGGCCGCCATGATGCCGGTGCTACTGCTGAGCTCCGAAATGTGGCGCACAGGAAGTGGTGTCATGATGGCACCACTTTCTGGTTGCAGTGCCACAACAAAGGAGCTGCTCTAGGCAGCTCCTTTTTGTTGCAGTGCCACAAGCTTCATTCCCACGCGGCAACCAGACGGCTGTGGGAACAAAGCCATGGGAGAAAGAGGTCGGGCGCCCCCTTTCTCCCTGTCAGGGTGTCCTGGGGCATGAAGCTCCAAGACACCCCTTTTCGGGACCATGGAGAGAGTCTCCCTGGTCCCAAAAAGCGTTGGATTGGGGCCTCTGGGCTGCTGGTGAGGCTGCTTTGCCCCCAACCCGGCAAAAAAGGGGTGGGTGCAGGCTGCCCCTAAAGGGGTAGTCTGTACCGTGCCTCTATTACTTGTGGCTTGATTCTTTTTTTTAGAGATGGTAAAGACCAAGCCTTTTGCATCCAAAACATATGCTCTACCATTGAGCTATGATTCCTATTGGTGCTTTGTTATACATGTTTCATACAACACAAGCACTCAGGTCAACATCTGCTTAATCTGAAAAGTGTTGCTCCTTCCATCTCATGGGCTATTGTTATTGTATTACTATTTGAAAGGCCTTTAAAAAAATCTATAAGCCCTCCTTATCACATTTTTTGGCCTCATTTTAACCAACGGCAACTTTGCTATCCTCCCTGAGCCCCTTGACATATAGTACATACAGTCACATTTAAACCCCTGGAGGAACTTACATGCCACCTGGACTTCAGTCTGCCTTTGCAACAGGGCTCCCATGCGATTGCGCACAATACAACGGTAGAAGCCGGCATGGGTACGGTCCAAGGATGTGATCATGTACCTTAAGAACACACAAAAGAAAGAGAAAGGGAGATGACTGAATAGATCAATGCAGTACACAATCAATGAGGTACATAGCCAGGGCAACTGTAATCTCGTACATCTCCTGATAGGCTAAAGTAAATTACTGTTGTCTGCACTGTGGCAACATGGCCTATATCTATACAAGTGTTATTTATTTATTTGTTGATTGACTACATGACAGCTTTTATCCTCTGTTGCTTGGACCAAATATATATATATAGATTGAGAGAGAGAGAGAGAGAGAGAGAATTCTGTTCTCAGAGCATAAAAAATTCAGATGGGTTGAAGAAACCAGCAGGTTAGACATGCTGGCATCAAATGATCTTACCAAGTACAGAACATGGCCTTTTGGATACTTTGCATTTTCATCAGGGATACTATGGGCTTCATTCCCACAGGCACATCCCAATTAAAAGAGAAGGCTACATTTTCATTCACTATCTGCTTGCCCAGGAATATATTTCTTCTGTTTCACCTCTGTAATTTTGTGAGTTTTATATTTCAAATTCTTTTGGGAGAGAAGCTGACCACATTGCTGTAGATGAAATGAGCTAGGAATGCATATACTCTGAACAAAATGGGAAGTTTCTCTTTAACAGTAATCAGTTACCGTTCCAAGTAAAATGGTAATTTGTTATGGTTACAGTTCTGATTCTTAGAAATTATCTCTCCCTCTCATTATTTGAAAGTAGCCAAGATGCTTGAAAACATGTATCACAATGTAGTGCTACAAGCTGCTGGGTTGAGGAAGAAAGCACACCCACCCAAATAGACCCTGTAACTATAAAGGGGAGGGGGGAAGGTCATGTTTACACTACAAAAGCTGTAAAACCATGCTTACTTGTGTTAAAATCACAATCTAACTCAATCAAGCCCTTAATTATTGCAAAAAGGAACTGATAGTTACTAGGGGTGGAAGGGGGGAATTGTTCAGGCAGCACTGGGCTATGCAGGATTAACCTGCAAAGATTTCAGGTTTGGTACCAGGGTCACCAAGTATCAGAACACCTGTGAGAAAGTGCAGAACTTCTGTCAGGAAAGATTATATAAGCTCCTGTTCCTTCTTTGCGCTCTGCTCAACACAATTATATTGCATCCCCAGACAAATGCACACTATTACATGTGTACGTAATGTACTATTCTCTTGGTGCCTCTGTAGGGTGCTCTGTCTTTGACCAGCAAAATCTTCACCCCTGCCCAAGCCAGTTGCTCTCCTGTTGCAAAACAACAGTATATCTCAGTGCTGGTTTCACCTGTACCACTGTAATACTTTCTTATCCACACCTCTCCATTTTTAATAAGTTTAAGAGGAGCTTTACAATGAAAAGTAGCTGTCATGTATTCAGAGGCTACTTTCATGGCCTCCTTCTGAAACATCTCTGGTAAGAGGAATTTCTGTGGAAATATGAACAGTGCTTAAAATGCTAATGTCAAGGACAGCCCTTTTGGAAGATGTTGGGCTTCTGGACTCCTGACTTTGACTTTATGATTCTAGAGTTCAAGGAAAGCAGATTTCTCCTCTGTGACATGAACATCAAAAACTGTCAGAGTGAAACAAACCAGAGCAAGAGGCCAGAACTCTTGAGCTTGTTTCAAGCTCTGCACCATCTATATTCCATGGTCCTGCTTATACTGAGAGAAAGAATGGGAACTCAGCCCTAGGTTTAGAGAAAGAAACATCCCGACTTGCAACTCCTCTTTGTTACCTAACCTTTTCTCAATCTCAGCAGCATTAAATATGGCATCGACACAAATGGCCACTGCTTCTGAGGAATATTATATCACCACATTCCCATTTCCCTGCCTCCTAACTCAAGGCTGGGCAAAATACAGACTTTGTTTATGGGCCAGGCACATAGCTCTCACAGTGAGCATGGGAAATGGGTTCATGTTGAAACAATTCTGATACACACTTCCCATTCATGCAGCTGCAGCTGGTGGCTTCCTTGTCACGAGTCTATGAATCTCCCCTGGTTTAATCTGAATTTAAAAGGAGCTGTCCAAGGTGCTGTTAGAGCAATTTGGGGGATAGGGCTGAGCAGCATGTAGCTTTTAAAATGCAGATTAAAATCTGGAGTGGAAATAACATTTACGAGAGCACTGGAGGCTCCTGAAAGACCACAAGACTGAAGAAAACCCTTCTACTAGGGAATGGATTTTAAAAAGATTGGATGCCACTCAAATGAGAACTTGACACATTTGCTGAAGTTGAGGAATAGCTGTATAATAAAGAGTAATTTTTGCTAAGTGAAACTGTTTTACTTTGTAGTGGAATACTCATTTGGTATTCAGTAGATGGGATAAATATGTTTCTCAATATGATGATAAGACTGAGGGAAATTTGTGTCATACATGTGCTTTCCAAGCATGACAGCAGGGTGGAGGAGATGGTGTCAGAACAACTGGGGAATTAAACAGGAAGAAAATAATGGAAAAATGGATGAAGTGGGGCAATGGGTCTGGAACAGGGTGAGGGCTAGCTAGAAAACACTTCCCTTCAGGCTACAGATCAATGTTAGCAATCTGGAGATACAGAAGTAATCTTAGGCATTCACACAGTTCCTTGGTAGCAATGAGAGAAACCAGAAGATGCAGACTCAGAGGAAATAAGTAAAGGAATGCAGGCTGCTTCCAGCCCCCACACCCTTAAATTTAATCAAGTACTAAAAAGTGCCGGAGGCTCCTTAGATACGAGTTTGTTTGTTCTTTCCAATACACAGTTTAAATTAAACTTTAATAATGAGAGGCGATCATCTAATAGTTGCTGCAAAGTCTAGGGACAACTCTAACCCAATGCACACATGTGGTTGTTTGCCTGCAGCATGCAGAAAAATTCAGCTCTACTTCCTGGGGATAAAGAGGGCAAGTAGGCACAACAGAGCCAGCGAGTTCAGTATCTACACTCCTGATGTTGGCACAGGGGCTTCCCATGTAGCAGCTATGTGTTAAGAAGGTCTTACGTACAGAGAATGGTCAGAATTTTGTTCCAGGGCACCAAGGAGACACCAGTGTTTTAGCTTGGCAAGGGCAATAGTACATGAGAGGTACCAGTGGCCACAATGCTACTCCATGAATAGCCTATTGCTTGAAATGTCAATGATTGTGGGAACTGAGATTTGCTGGAGGGGCCCTCCTGTATGACCTACTGTAATAGAAATCTCAGGAACCTGGACTTCCTCTCACAGGAATCACAGGTCTTTGATGAAGCAGGATGACAGAGGACCCAGAAGTCTGAGAATTCAAAGTTTATTTCCAGTTGTCGACAAAGGAAAAATGTTCTTGGTGGAAATCTATGTTCCAAAAAACCCAAGACCCCGAACAGTCCAAAATGGCTTATTTTTATAGTGGATTATACACAGGGTTGCCATAAGGCAGGACCTCCAAACTGGGACAAATGTAGGACAACATTTTCAAATGTAGGACACGTTTTTTAAAAAATGGAGGACACATGAAAAAATTGATAATTTTTAAAATTTTTTAATATAAATGCATGTTTCTTAGGCATGCTCAAAATGGAGGACATTTTGGCATTATTCCTAGACAGAAGGCTGAAATGTACTTCTCTTTCTGGCCAAACACCCCCCCCCAATTCTACAAGTACATTTCCCACTCCCAAGCAGGCATAGCATTTGCAAGACCACAGGAAGTCCCTTGTGCCATTGCAAACTACATTTCCCACTTCCAAGCAGGCATAGCATTTGCAAGATCACAGGCAGTCCTTTGTGCCATTGAAAACTACATTTCTCACTCCCAAGCCTTCTTAGGAATTCCCCCCTTCCACCTTTTCCTTGCCCCCTCCAACCCTCTTTTTCCCAGGTATGTCTCAACTTAGGAGGGATTTATGGGACAGATCCAAAGCCTTTTTTTCTATTCTAATGGGGGCAAAGCCTTGAGAAGCCCTGGACCCCTGAGAAGAAGAGGAGGGGGCTTAGAGAGAGGAAGAAAGAGAAAAAGAAGATGAGGAGGGGGAGAAAGGAAGAAAAAGGAGAGGAGGAAGAGGAGGAGAAGAAAAAAAAACGGAATAACAAGAAGAAGAGAAGGAAGGGAAAGAGAAAGAGAAAGAGGGGAAGAACAAAAAGCAACTTGCCTGCAAAGCCCTCTCCGCTTGGAAATTTGGAGCATGCCCAAATAAGGAAGCAGAGGTCTGGCCAATAGAGGCAGGGCAGTGCAGCAGACCCCACCCCTGCTGGTTTCAGTCCTGCTGCTGCTGCTTCAGGCATGTTTCACAGGCAGCACTCTATAGAAGGCAGGCAGCAGCCCTGGGAGCTCAGAGTTGGGCAGCCACCCGGGGGCGGGGGCGGGGGCGGGACGGGACCGGGCACGCCCCCAGGGGGCGGGAAAGTCCCGCCCACCACCGTGAAATGGCAACCCTAATTATACAAAGAGCTTCTTCAATGCATCTTATTGGTTAATTTACAGTTCAAACATACAGCTTTCTTGCAATCAGGGCAAAGAAACATGCAAACATTAGGATTGCATTCCATTCATTACTCTCCCCCTCGGCTACCCTGGCCCCCTCTCTCCTAACCTTCAGCAGCAGAGGCCTTCTTATCTTGAATGAATTACTCTGTTTGTTCCTGGCTCTCTGTGTTTCAGGCCTACACTTTAGGTCAGCTTGTGCCTTAAATGCCTCTTGCTCTAACTCTTCTTTAAATTTTTGGGGGCTCAATTCAAAATGCTTAATTTTATTGACCAAACTGACTCCATCTTTCTATAAATCTATTATAGCAGAAAATTCACCCATCACACCATCAGTCAGGGCAATATAATGTTGGAGGACATGAGAGTGTGCTTTATCTGCTGTGGCATCCCAGCAATGCAATGCACTCCATTTAGAGGCTTAATTGGTACCTTCATTGCTATCATTTCAGTGTCAAGTGAAAACATGGTTGTTTACAGGGCCGGATATCTTTCAACAGAGGGTGGGATATAGGTATTTTTAATAACAATGGCACAGTAATAATACAAAAAGAGCAACCACAATGATAATAGCAACTATTTTAAATTAAATGTCATCCTCTGAGAACTGGAGAATGAAAGTCCAGCCAGTGTGGTGTAGAGGTTAGCAACACAAGACATTTGACTCTATTGCACTGGGGTAAAACCGTTCCCCAGTGCGTTCTAATGGGCACGAGCAGGGCCGCGCACGGAATGTGATGAGAACTGGATGGGGCCCAGAATGCAACTTTACCGCACGGGGAATGCTGCCGCCGCACGTTCCCATTGCGTTCCAATTGGGTTCCAGAGGGCACCATTTCTGGGAACACTTTGAAACAGTTCCCAGTAATGGCACCCTCTGGAACCCAATTGGAACATGCGGCAGTGATGGCGGCGTTCCCCGTGCGGTAAAGTCGCGTTCTGGGCCCCATCCAGTTCTCATCACATTCTGTGCGTGGCCCCGTTCGCCCCTGTTAGAATGCACTGGGGAATGGTTTTACCCCAGTGCGATAAAGTTCTAACACTCAGAAAACCTAGGTTTAGTGTCCCTCAGCCAGGAAGCTCATGGGGTGAACTTGGGCCAGTTACTCTCTCTCAGCCTCACCTACCTCACAAGCTCATTGAAACAATAAAAACAAAGGGAAAGGCCATGCATGCCGTACTGCACTTTAGGGAGAAAAAACAAGATATAATTGTTTTTATTTTTTTAATTTTTTTAAAGTTTTATTATTAAAATATAGCAAATACAATTACAAAACGAAAATAACAATACCATACAACAAATAATAAACAAGTAACATCAAACATAAAAATAAAAAAATACACTGGTACCCCGGGTTACGAAATTAATTCGTTCCGCCGCCGCTTTCGTAACCCGGGATACTTCGTAAGCCGAATAGCCCATAGGCGCTAATGGGGAAAAAGCCGCGGCTGTGCCGCGGCTCCATTTAAAACAGCGCTGGGGTTTTTTCGTAACCCGAAAAAACCTTCGTAAGCCGAAACAATAAATCCCTATGGGATTTATTCGTATCCCGAAAATTTCGTAACCTGGGTATTTCGTAACCCGGGGGACCAGTGTAAAAAATAGGGAAAAAAAACAACATTAAAAATTTCCTTCCCGTCCTTTGAACTAAATATATTCGATATATCATTTATATGACTTTCCTTTAAATCCTTTTAAATCTCTTTATACTTATTTACAGAGTTTCTTCTTTTTAGCAATTTAAATATTCATCAATTTTTAATAATAATTCCGATGTATTGTTATTGCTATTAATACTTTCTCTATATGACCTGTTATTTATATACTTCATACTATTCCTTCCTAGTTATTTACATACAAGGGAAGTTTTTTACATGAGTTTTTCAAAAATTATATTTTTTTTCTCCTGCAAACTACAGTTACACAATACCAGGCTTTACCGCCTCACTGTTTTAGCTATTCAGATTTAAATGTGTGAATACCATGACTGTGCAATTTTGCATTGGTGAGAACTCTAGGCAGATGCCAAACCATTAAGGAAGGAGGCACTGAAAACTCATGAGCATATGCACTTTATGACACAACCTATTATACATGTCTGGGCTGTAAGATCCTAGAATCCAAGTGTTGTCCTCTTCCATCGAGTTCAGAGAAATTGTGGAGAAAGAATTTTCACAAGTTCAACTCCCATCTGCAACACTACAACAAAAGAAGATGCTTTATCAGCTGAGATTCTGCCTTTCTTAAAGGCTGAATTTTATCCATTGGACATAGCAATTATCTGTTTCTCCTTTCTCTCTTTTCTGTAAATAACTTATAAATTTGCTCTTTGTTATGTAAAATCATTTCTGATTTTTCAAGGATATCATCTCTATGGAATCATCCCAGATGGCTCATTTTCAAACCCAGGCAGCTACTTTTGGCCCTGAGAGCCTGCATTTTACTCATTTCTTTCACCTAAAAATGGAGAGATGAATCAAACCTAAAGTGGCTGAGCCCAAAGCCTGGAAAACATACGGTTTTAGACTGTAACTCCCATCACCCCATTCAGTGTTGTCATGCTGGCTGGGGATGCTGGGAGCTGAAGTCCAAGGGTAACTTTCCAAGCCCTGATATGAGCCTTAATAGAACCAACCTCTGTGATATCATCATGGAATGCTGGTCTAGATTTCATGTCTTGGATGCATTGCCTTTTCCTAAGGAAATCTCTGTGATTAAAATCAAAACAAAACCCATCATGTGTAAACAACAATCTCAGAACTGCCTTTAAATAACCCATGGAGATGTGAAGAACTCAACATTTCTTTAATGCATGTATCTATTATATATATATATATATATATATATATTCCTAAAGAGTTCAAAAACAGCATACCTTTCCTGATCAGTTCCAGGAGGAGCTGGTTTTGTAGCGTAATGTGCATGGATAATTTATTTAATAATGTCGGGATGAATGTTGAATGAGTTGGGAAAGAACTCTCAGTGACAAAAAAGAAAAAAAAAAAAAAAAAAAAAAAGCTATTCCAAAAAATGAAGAAAAAAACTGTGTCCAAAAAAAAAAAAAAACAAAAACAAAAACAAAAACAAAAACAAAAACAGCAATAAAAAAGCAAAAATAATGTGAGATTCAGCTTTCTGCCTATGTCACAGTGGTGATTGTTACTACTGTTGTCGCTGTTGTTGTTTGAATCGCTCAATCCATTGTATTCCCTTTCACCATGTACGAATGTGAGAGCTGGACAGTGAAGAAAGCAGATAAACAAGAAAATCAATTCATTTGAGATGTGGTGCTAGGGAAGAGTGTGGAGAATACCATGGAGAGCCAACAGGACAAACAAATGGGTTCTAGAACAGATCAAGCCTGAAATCTCTCTGGAAGCCACAATGATACAACTCGCTAGGAAAGATGGAGGGAAGTAGAAAGAGAAGAAGACCAAATGCCAGATGGACAGAGTCAATCAGAAAGATCACAGGCCTGAATCTGCAGGACCAAAGCAGAGTTGTGGAGGATAGGGGTCTTGGAGATGTCTCATCCACAAGGTTATCATGAGGCAGGAACAACTCAAAGGCAGTTAACAAATATCTCAGCTATCTTCCAGGGCAAGTCTGCACTGGCCAGGATACTCTGGGCTACTCCTGGAGTATTCTTGCCCCAGAGTTGCCCTAAATCCTTTCCCAGTTACCTACAAATTCCCCATTCTATGAGCTCTGGATTCATACCACATAACATAAACTGTATACAAGAATCTACCATGTTTCCTTATTCACTGCCAAGTCATAAACTAGCTATATGATGTGGCAACACATGCCTATTATAAAGTAATGTCAAGGAGAAATTGATGTGATGGGAAATAGCACAGTGGGTAGAACAGAATGGCGGGATTTAGCTAACACGGAAATAAAGATATGAGTAAAATCTGATGTCATTACTCTAAAAAATAAAATGAAAACAGCATCCCTAAATGTGTATGTGTCAGTGTGTATGTATTTGGGCTGTGACTGAATTATTTCTTTCCTAAAACAGACTTCCCCATATTGCTAATTCTGAATACTGTTTGAGGCTTTCAGTTCCAAAATCAATGTCAACATAATTAAACCCAGCTGTAGAACCTTGAGTTAAAAAAACCATCCTGCTATTTCACTCTAGCACATGTTTAACAGGGAGCCAGGGTGGTGTAGTGGTTTGAGTGCTGGAGACCAGGGTTCAAATAACTCACTCTCTCAGCCTCAGAGAAAGGCAAATGCAAACCCTGTTTGAACAAATCTTGCCAAGAAAACTCAGTGATAGAGTTGCCTTAGGGTCATCATAATTTGGAAACATCTTGAAGGCTCACAACAACAAGATGTTTAAGCTTCCCTCTTCCTTAATCTTGCACTCAGTACTTAGTGAACAAGCTCCTCTGTTCATGCACACCTTTGTCCCACTTCCGTTTAAAACTGCTCTTATTTAGTTATGTCATGATTTCTCGAAAAAACATTGTGTGTTGCTACGTGTGTTGTATGCCTTCACATAATTTCTGACTTATGGTGACCCTAGGCGACCCTATCATAAGGTTTTCTTGGCAAATTTCTACAGAGGCGGTTTGTCATTGCCATCCTCTGAGGCTGAGAGAGTGTAACTTGCCCAAGATCATCAGTGGGTTTTCTTCTGATTTTTTGACTGCAGTCTCTGTTCTGATTAATGACTGAACCAAGGTATATAAAATCTTCAACCATTTCTTCAACCATTAAATGTCTTCATCATCTACTTTAAAGTTATGTAAATCATCTGTGGTCATTATCTGTTATTAGTGTATTAAGGAGTACAGGAATCCCCAGAGCTTGGAATGTTATGCTTAAAAATTAATTTGTTGTCATTAATTGTAGGAAATGAAGATGGTAATTAGTTCATGCTGGAGGGGCACAACTGGATTTGTTGTGTTAATGGTTGATTAATTCACAAATTATATAATTACTAAAGAATTAATTAATTAATTAATAAAGCACAAGGTACAATAGTATGCAAATTCATCATCCTTATAGCCTCAGAGCCAGAAAAGAGTTGTTTGGTTCCACAAAGCATTCCCAAAATCAATTCTTTCTCTATGTTTATTCAAAAGTAGCAGGAGCAGCATGTTCCAGAGTACCACTTTATCAAGAACATTTTCACACCAGCACATACCATTTCCTAATAGCACAAAGTTCCCGTTAATAGGAAATGGCTGCTCTGCGAATGACTCAAGCATGGCAGTGGCGAGGGGACGTGTCACTGATGTTTCAGAAGTCTGACTGGCTTTTACACCCTCGTGCTTCAGGGATGTTTTACTGGCACTTTACCAGTGCTTAACCCACAGTAAGTGCCGTTGTGAAAATCTTAAAAGTCTGTTTAGGAGGATAAAGGACTGGATTTATCCAGAATACCCCCAGAAACTTGCTCTCGAATCTGGCAGCTGCAGATGGAAATGACTTCCAGCCTTTTGGTCCAATTTTTCTTCCAAAGATGACACAGTGTAGCTCACCATATGGGAGTAGGGGTAAGAACTGGTCCTCACATGTCCCATACCTGCTCTTGTGCCAAGATAACCCCGTGATAGGGTCAAAATAAGTTGGAAATGACTTGAAGGCACACAACTCAAAGAAGAGGGCATTTCAGCAGTTGTTCCTCCTTATAGCGTAGATTTAGACTTTTGAAAGACAGTATCTCCCTATACAAACCTACCAGAGTTTTAAGATCGGGAGGGGGGGGTCTTAAAGTCCTGCCACCATCACATGTTTGCTTGACATGAGAGAACAGGGGTAGGGGGTAGTGGGACAGTCTTCTCAGTGGCTGCTCCCAGCTACAGGAACTCCCATTCATGGGAGTCTAGGCTGCATCCCCCCCCCCCCGCAGGCAAACCCCTTTTTGTTTAAGAAGATTTTTAATCTGTAAGCAGGAAGGCTTTTTATTGGGATGTGTGTTTATTTATTTATTTAACTGTATGTCTTGGAAATGATTTTATACTGCTTGATGTCGCAATTTTTAATTGTCTTTAAATTTTTACTGTTAAGTTTTAAAATCAATTCTCTTGGGAGCTGCCTTGGGTCTTACTCTGAGACAAAAGTGGCTTACAAATGAAACATACAAACAAATCAACAAATTACTTGGTTGTGTGACAAAAGCAACACCTGCTGAAATTCTCTGTATTGCACAACCATTAAAGGCACAGGAGTCCTTTCCATTTTTCCATCTGGCAACCCTACGCAGTTGCAGTGAATGATTTCTCCAGAGCAAGACGCAAACCCTCAACAGCCTGTCACCGTGCAAAACTGTGCCTGCCTTCCAGTCCAAGCTCATTTCCTTGAAAATCTTTCCCAGGCTTTGAATGGCTCCTTATCTCTGATCTCTAATCACTGAGAAGAGATAAGGGCAGAATTCACTCACTCTCAGGTCCTCCCTCCCTCTAGGAAGCAGATTTCAAGGCCAAGATAGCAGGAAGGCATGCCAGAACCCTCAACTGAAGGAGAGAAGGAGACAAGCCTCTTCTTCAGTATACAAACCAATATAATGCAGTGTTTCCCACACTTTGGTCTTCTAGATGTTTTGAACTTCTGTTGACTATTGGCCATGCTGGTTGGACTTCTCAGAGCAGAAGCCCCAAACACCTGGGGACCAAAGGTTTGGGAACCATTAATATAGTGGATGAGGTGGGCGTAGGGGGAATGGCATTGTTTGGGCTTCTTGGGTTTGGGAGGGAACATACTGATTATTAACATGTTATTATTATTATTAACCTTTATTTATGTTGATTGTAATATGATTTTTCAAAGCTCCAGGAATTCCTTTGTTAAGAAATATTGTTTTTGCTATATGTCTTCAAATTGTTTCTGACTTATGGCAACCTGAAGGCAACCCCATCATGGGATTTTCTTGGCAAGATTATGGTTGCATCTAGCCTGCAGATTTAATGCAGTTTGACACTGCTTTAACTGCCATGGCTCATTGCTATGGAGTCCTGGGATTTGTAGTTTTGTGAGATATGTAGCCTTCTCTCTCAAAGAGCTCTGTTACCACAACAAACTACAAATCCCTGGATTCCATAGGATGGAGCCATAGCAGTTAAAATACTGCCAAACTGCTAGTTACAGAAGGTAAAAGGAAGTCGAAGAGGGTGTGTGAATGTAGTATTGGGTGAGAGGGTGAAATAAGGAAGATTCCGAGATGAAAGATGGAAGAGTTTTTTTGGTAAGGATAAGTGGAAAGGAGACGGATTCAAGAAGAGTAAATTGTTAGGAATAAAGGATGGAGAAATTGTAGGAAGTCTTGGAAGGGGAATTGTAGAAAGAAAGAAAAAAGTAAAAAAGTTAAGGAATATAATCAATAGGAAAGACACAAAAAGTAAGAGCATTGCAAAATGCTGTGATGAAGAGGGATTGCATAAGATTGGATTTTGTTTGTTTTGGATAAGGCAGGCCTTTCTTCTGTCTGAGATCACAGATGAAACTTGGTCTCAGCACACATACTGTGTATCACTCCTCTTCTGCTGCACACTCATATGTGCCTACACAAAAGTAAATGCATTCCCATTCAAGACTGTGCCATTTGTTTTCAAGCAAACATGCAGTGGGCTGTTGTGTTAGTCCTGATTCCCCCATGAATTTTCCCTGCTTCAACCCTGTCATTTCTGCTATTTCATGATTTAGTTTATAATGCAATGCTTCCGAAAATAAGCCCCAATTCCATCCAAAGCAGTCTTCTTTCCTTTTCCCAGGCTAGCTGCAACTTTTAATTCTGGACAGTCATTGGAGGAATTTCTTGTGGTGGTATTTCCACTCCATGTTCACTGAAAGAGCAGATTGCTGATTCCAGCAACATTTAATCTTGGGTGAAGACTCCTTTGACAAAACTCAAAGCTAAAGCTCTAGGAGGCTGGCAGAGGAAACAAGGACCTGAGGGCTGTCCTATCTTGTCAGGCCCTTATGCCAATTCCTGCTTGCTGGCTTGGAATCACTCTCACTCTCTCTTTCTGCCTATTTGCTCTTCCCTGCTCTTTTATCTGTGAAAACCCTTGCCAACTGGTCAGAAAGCCAGTCTCCATTTATTTAGTAACTATTAGCACTAGGCATTAATTTCAAAGTGCAATACATGCAGGGAGATTAGCAGTCCTTGATGTGTGAAGGATTCTGTCATCACAACTTCTCCATCTTCCTTCCACAGCATTCTGAGCCTAACAGGTGAGCTGGGAATGGTGTCTGGTCCAAATTCAATGTACTAGTAGTCCACTACATGGTGGAAGATCTCAACTGAACCTGTAGATGGCAGTACAGGACCCCAACTATAAAAACTCCAATCAGGTTAAATTAGGTCAATGACCA
>NC_056523.1:150622002-150624960 GCF_019175285.1 Sceloporus undulatus | reverse complement strand
TATTATTATTATTATTATTATTATTATTATTATTATTATTATTATTATTATTAACCTTTATTTATAAAGCGCTGTAAATTTACACAGCACTGTACATACAATCTTTTTAATTGGATGGTTCCCTGCCCTCAGGCTTACAATCTAAAAAGATACGACACAAAAGAGAAGGGATGGGGGCCAGCAGTTCTTCTCTACCTCTGAGGCCTGGATCAGGGGAGATGGACTGGAGGGAGGGCTTGGTTTCTTAATGGATGGTTTCATAATAGTTTTCATGAGAGTTTGTATCACTCCGCCTCTTCTCTCAAGGTCTTGAGGTTGGTCCCGTATTGGTGGAATGAAAAGGCAAAGGAAGAATTTGAAGAAGACATGCCAGAGACTATCAGCATCCTTCCCATTAGGTCAGTGAAGAAAATCATGGAATTCATCTATAATTAACATAAGTGAGTGAGAATATCAGCTGGCAGAGTCAATCACCCTGGGCCACATTTGGGCTCTGTGTAAAAAGGAAGCATCTCAAAAGTTGTCCGCAATGCCTAGATGTCGTACTCAATGGCTTGAAATGAGGTAAATCCAAATTTTCTATTGGGTTTTCAACTTTTCTTTGGGGGACCTTGAGCCAAAGGGTGTGGTAGTGGGTTGGGGTTGTTTCAGGAATCAAGGATTTTTAAAAAGATAGCCAGCTTGGTTGCTAAAGCTCTTTCCTGCATTTGAAGCTCAGACCTAAACAGACTGGTGGAAAAGAAAGGAGTTCAATTATTCAAAAGGGCTATCTCCCCTGGATGCAGGTGTTAGAAATGCTGTGACATTCTGGCTTCTAGACATCACAGCCTGAACAGACACTAGATTTTAAGAACAGGCACAAGGCATTCTTGGCTCACTGAACTGAAAATCCAAGAATTACAGATCTCGATACCAATATTTAGCATTGCTTCTCTCCAGAAGTGTTAGATGGCACTGTCTTTCTTTAGAACACCATTTTAAAGTGTCATACACGTATTAATCTGTATATACAATCCTGAAAATGAGGAATATATATTGCAGGACAGTCAATTTAAGTAAGAGGCTATTCTGTGCTGTTGGCTGTGGGGATAATCTGTATACAGTGGACCCTCCACATTCGCTGGGGTTGGGGCACAGGACTCCCATGAAAGTAGAAAAACATGGATAAAAAGAACCCTTTTTCTTAATCTGAGAGAACACCTCTCTAGGAATCTCTAGGTCCTCCAAGGCAACCCCTGCCATGCAGGAACTCTCAATCAAAACATCCCTGACAGATGGCTGTCCAGCCTCTGTTTAAACACCTCCAAAGAAGAAGACACCACCACTATCTGAGGGACCGTGTTCCACTGTCAAACAGCCCTTACTGTCAGGAAGTTCCTCCTAATGTTGAGATGGAACCTCTTTTCCTGGAGTTTGCATCCATTGTTCTGGGTCCTATTCTCTGAAGCAGCAGAAAACAAGCTTGCTCCATCCTCAACATGACATCCTTTCAAATATTTAAAGAGGGCTATCATATCACCTCTTAACCGTCTCTTCTGCAGGCTAAACATCCCCAGTTCCCTAAGTCGTTCCTCATAGGACATGGGGGTATATCACACGGGGCTTTTTGCAGGTCAGATCTGGGGTGAGTCCTGGTTCAGCTATGCGAATTCACATCGTAATGTGAATGTTTTATCACACCTGGTTGCCCTTCCGAATCAAGGGGGGAATCGAATCCAAGGCAAGTCACATGATGCGGATTCATGCAAAGCGGAATTAGTGCAAATTGTATTACCACACCGGTGCATACCATGCGGATTCAATGATTCAAATTGGGACCCTTGCACATGCTCAGTGGGTCTCTGGATGCTGTCCTCCTTCCCTGCCCCCTCCTTCGTCGGACTGAAGGAGCAGGGGATGGTGGGATAGGTCGCAGGGGTCACTGGGGCCAGGATTCGGATGCAGGAGCAGGCAGGGGATGATTGAATAGGTCGCAGGGGGTCGCCTTATATATATATGGTTGTGTTGCAGGGGACTCTGGGAGCTGCCGTTAAAAAAATGCAGTGTTTCAAAGCTATGGCCTGTCTTATTTCTCTCCATCTTCCTTCGACTCTTCACACCTCTCTCATTTCCCTCTTCTATGTTAGAGGTCCTGACTTCATACCATCTTGACTTCCTAGCCACTTGTTCTGCTGGTGTTTCAGATATTCTACACATAACTTATAATTTTCTTTTATCTTCTCTCATGTTCCACCAGGATCTCCAAGGTCAATCCAATGGCCCCTGGGCTATCCATGTGGCAAGTGCACACAACAAGAGCAGGATGGGAGGAAGTCTTATTTGTCCTTCCCTCCTTTCCCAACAAATAGGACTCAGTAGCCTGTTTCTCTTTAAGAAGTCCCATAACCTGTCAACTTTACTACAGTTCAGCAAATATGCACTGAACAAGATTAGTTTCAATGGGACAATACAATAAAACATTTTATCTCAATGGCTGCTTTGAGATTTTATAGAGGTGATGGACTGATTACTTGAATACATTAACAACCATGATGTGTGTCCATGTGCATGCATGTGTAAGTTTGTTAAGGATGTACTTGTCAGGGCCATACTGAACTGAAACATTATTTCTTCCTACTGTTGTTTCTCCTGAACTTTAAATGCTTCCAGCTTACCAGTATTCTGTGATCTACCTCAGAACTGAAGCTGAACATTTAGGAGCCACTGGCTAATAAATGTACATGGCCTGTATATTGCAAAATGATGGTCTGAGCATAAGCCAGGATCCGGGCATGCAAACAAGTTGATTTGGCAGGGATGGGCAGTCTGAGCTCAGCCCCTTTGCTTTGCCTCAGCCAAGAGTTGCCCATGAGGGAAGTAGAGAAAAGATCAAGAAAAGGGCTCCCTCCTCTGTCCAGCAACTACAATTGCACAAAGAGCAAGATGCTTGAAGCTCTTTCCTGCCAGATTCCACATTTT
>NC_056523.1:150445406-150621992 GCF_019175285.1 Sceloporus undulatus | reverse complement strand
CACACACACACACACACACACACACACACACACACACACACACACACACTCAAACCTGACACTGCAGATGCCAGGGCCATTGTATCAGGCTGTGGAAGGAAATGGGGCAAGACATTTCTGGCAGCTGGCTTGACAGAAATGTGAGGGCTCATGAGACGGATAGGATTCTAATGGCAATGATGTTAAGGGAGTAAAATTACCCCTGGAAAGTGATGGTGATGGTAGTGGGAGCCTCTGACCACTACCCACCACCTGGCAGCTGTTGCTGTACACCCTTTCAGCAGCTGAGTCCTTGAGTGTCACTGCTGATATTTAAAATGATCCTCACTTGCTTTAAATAAGATATTTCAATTCCACCAAGCTGTCAGGAGCTGAGGCGGACACCAGGAATAATGGGCAGAGTCTCCTTGTATTGTCCTAGTTAATAAATCAGCCACAACACGATGCAGAGGAAGGAGAAAAGGAGAACAACACAAACACACACACATACATACAAACACAAGCACTTAAATGAATGCAGACTGAAATACATTAAGTTTAGATTCTGACAAACAAGGAGACACACACACAGCTAGTGAAACTGAAGCTAATGGTAGGTGGACCACTTATTCAGTGCATCAAGTGTGTCTCACATCACCACATCTCTCATTACTATCCAGTATTTTGTGCCTAAAACAAGATAAGACTAGCTTACTTATCAAGATGATGTGAGAGATTGACACACAAACCATTTGTTCAGGGTAGTCATCAATTGTATGGCCTAATCTATCTTGATCTTGAAAGGTTAGTCCCAGTCTTCCCACTCTACATAGCCATCCCATGAAAGCAGGGGCAAGGAGACAGTGAATGTATTGAAGCTGCTGCCACACTGAAAAATTAATGCAGTTTGACACCGGTTTAAGCTCCATCCTATGGAATCCCAGGATTTGTAGTTTGTTGTGGCATCAGAGCTCTCTGACAAAGAAGATTAACTATCTCACAAAACTACAAATCCCAGAATTCTATACATTGAGCCATAGCAGTTAAAGCGGTGACAAATTGCATTAATTTGGTAGTGTAGATGCAGCCTGCAAAGATGATGTCAGTAGAAGGGGCCCAAGTTACAAGGCAGGTCTCTGAGTCCCGATCAAAATCAATGGGGTCAAGCAGACTGGCAGCTTGGAGTGGCCTCCAGCTGCTTCAGCGCTGGTAACTCCCCATTCAGTGTGGGACTTCAGCAACCAGATGCCATGGTCCTGAGGCTGGCTGCTGTTGCGGTCCACAATGGATTGCTGGCAAGGAGCATTTTTTGCACGCCTTTTGCAGTTGGATTTGGGATGCCTTAGGTGGTTGTGGCATGGCTGGAGGTATGAGTCATCTGAAAGCCACATCCTCGGATCAGCCTGAAGATGACACTTTTGGCCCATCTGTTTCAGGCCAATGTTTCATTAAAATATTTTTCATTTATCTCCAGCTTCTAGATCACAATTTTTCCCATTTTCTCGGGGTGGGGGGGATCATCTGTATCTCTACCAGATCCAGATCTTCACCCATAGTTGCCTATCCCCTGCAAGCTAAGGACAGCAACACCACTTGTTCATATTGAAGGTCTTTACTCCAGTTCCCGGTTTGGAAATATATTGCTTGTGTGCTACGAACAGATATCAAACATTACAATCCGACTATTTTTATAATCCTGTGAGGTTTTTTAAAAAGGTATATGAACTATTTTCCAGAACTCAGAAAATTACTAGAGATGCCAGCAATGCTCCAACCCAGCATAAGAACTCTAGGGGCTTGCAAAAACTTGCTTCAAGGGAAGAGAAGTTTTACAAGAGCAATTTTCTTTTTTCTTTCCTCCTTAGACTGAATTCTGAATTGGGGAAGGGGCATGATCCCCCCTCCCTACTAGTTCCAATTGTCCAAGCCCCCTCTACCTCCAGTCAGTTTCCAGCATGGTAGGAATCTGTTCCATTGCACCTATCAACACATAATGTCATTGAAAAAGAAGGCATGTGGTTTGTGAGGAAAGGAAGTTGAATGCTGTAGTGACTACTGGTTACACTGTCTAATATCTTTTCTTCTTCTTTTTTTAAATAGCCTCACTTTTTCTTATTATATGAACCAATTTAGGCTAGGAGAAGTTCATTAAAATTTACAGAGGAGCCTTGGGATGCTTCTGGGTGAAGTTGGTTTTTTTTGCTATGAATTTACTCTACCTTGGGCTCATCTAGAAGATTTAAATACTCCTCATTCTATTCAAATAGACTACAATCAGGCCACACACAATTTGGATAAATTTGGTTGTTGTTTTTTTTGTAAGGGGGACTACATAAACGCTGCAGAAAAAGGAATCATGGTTTTTACTGGAGTACCCATGAGTATCTGTGAGGATGCACATCATCCAACATGTTGTCAGCTGGATGCTCTGCATGGTTTTGCATGGATTCACATAGCTCTGCATTTACAGCAGAGGGAGAGTGAATAGATGTGAATTTTCATGGGAAAGTGAAGACAATTAAGCATCAATGTGAATATGTGAAAATCCACACAATTTGAATAATACAATTGTTGATGAAATGTTATAAAGAGATGGTTCTGCATTCTCTAACCAGTTCTTCAGTTTTCTTCTCCCACGACACAACAATCATTAAGTAGGAAATAATGAAATAGCTACATAATATGTTTTGATTGGTAGCCCTAGGAGCCCTAAATCTAGAAACACTTGTGATTATGAAGGTAATCTTCTCACTTTTTGATCTACCAGTGCTGTCTATCATATTATTGAGAAGGAGGCAAAGCAGCCCATATTTCTCTAGTCAAGATGGCTGGTAGAACAGTATAGCCACAGCCTAGACATCTGTTCATTTTCACCCTCAACTGGGCAGAATTTTCTGATTGCAAGCAGTGACCTTGTGTCACAGTCTTGAGGCTTCTCATTCACTCCCCATGTAGCATAGCTTTTCAGAATGGTGATTGCAGCCAAGAAATAAAAATATGACTAGGAATGAGAAGGTTAGTGTTGAAAGAATTGGAAAAGATCCTAAAGAGCAAAGTCATACAACTGAGCACCAAAGTCATACAACTGAGCACCAAAGTCAGAACGGTCTGAGCTATAGGCCCCCATCACCATGTATGAATATGAGAGCTGGAAAGTGAAAAAAGTGGATAAGAAGGGGGGGGGAACCTCATTTGAGATGTGGTGCTGGAGAAGAGTGCTGAGGATACCACTGACAGCCAAATAGACAAAGAAATGGGTCCTAGAACAGATCAAACCAGAATAAGGAGCCCTGGTGGCGCAGTGGTTAAATGCCTGTACTGCAGCCATTCACTCAAAACCAGAAGGTTACGGGTTCAAGACCAGCAAAAGGGCCCAAGCTCGACTCAGGCTTGCATCCTTCCGAGGTCGCTAAAATGAGTACCCAGACTGTTGGGGGCAAATTAGCTTACTTGCTAATTTGCTTACTTGCTGTTCACCGCTATGATCTTTGGAATAGCGGTATATAAATAAAACAAATTATTATTATTATTATTATTATTATTATTATTATTATTATTATTATTATTATCTCCCTGGAAGCCAAAATGACAAAACTGTGGCTGTCATAGCTTTTGATTAGTCATAGATTTACCCTTGATATATCTCATATTTTAGTAACAGCACTACTAGGTTTATTCTGGGGAAGACTGGACTCAGAAGGAGACAGGTGGTAAATGGTAAGCACATCCATCCTATTGCCTTTACGGGAAACAAAGCACTATATATTGTTTAATTGTCTATTGTTTAATTGTCTTTTAAGGGGGGATATTTGTATATATGGTTGTATTTTAACTCTTGTAAGCTGCTTTGATTGTTTTTAACAAAAAGCAGGGTATAAATAAAATTATTATTATTATTATTATTATTATTATTATTATTATTATTATTATATGGTGCTGCAAATGCTTATCAACTTTAGAGATTTCTTTATGCTGTTTCATCACAATTTCCTCAATGCCTCTGATAATATTCAGGCCTCCACAGCAGAAAGCAAACATCAAGGAATCTTGTGTGTTAACGTGTCACACTTTCTCCTCAATATCTGCATAAAACAGAGATGTATAACTCACAGGTATTGACAATAGAACATGGAGAACTATGTCCAATTCTGTTCCCTGCTGATTCTTGCAGTCTTTCCAGACATATAGCATGTATGTAAACGGTGAATAGTTTGCTTGTGCTCCACAGCTATCTTGTTTTAAAGTCCTCCTCCTCCTCCATCATGCTTCTCTTTGCCCCATGCCTGAATGACAGTTAACATCACATGTTGCTTTGTGCTGCACACAAATTCCCTACCTCCTTTTCCCACTGAGTTCTGTTTTGAGAGTGAACACTATCCATATGAGATTGATCAGCCATTCTGAAATGTCCACAGTCATCCATCAGCAAGCAATGACCACTGGTGCACAGCAAACAGCCAAGCTAATAGTGTCTGCTCTCTCCCTCTTCCACCCAACCCCCAATCCCTGTGTTATGTGAACTTGACTTTGTTCACAGCTCTCCAAGATTTCCTTTCCTTAGTCAACTGGTGCAGAAATTCCTTCAGCACTGATCATGACAGCTGGAGACAGCGTGCATGGATTTCAGTTCAAGGATGATGTGCCAATATAAAGATCATGAAGAATGGATTTTGTAAACTATGAAACTAGGTGCTCAGAACCAATGAACACAGCATCTGCATTGTTAAGACTAAGACATCCCCTACATATATATAAGGATACTAATATTTTTGCTGTGTACAGTATATGTTAAACTCCTTTTAACATCAAGAGGCAAGTGTGCTTTTTGGACTCCAGTAGGGTTCTTCATTTGGAAAATGCTTTACCTTGTAAACTGTGCAAACATCATGTATTCCAGGCACATACACAGTTCAGTATACTGGGTACATGGATATATGTTCAAATAATATCCTTGGGACTGAAGTAAACATACAGTGATATTGAACAAATGTGTATTTGCTTAAGACATCGCAGAGGTTGATATGTAACTGGTTCCATATGGATTTCTCTAGCTTCAAAGGATTTGATGAGTTGCAAATCAAACACCATTTATCCTCCAGTTCCTATTGTAAAATGAGCTTCTGCACACTTACAGTGAGTTTTCAGGCTGAGCAACTTTTAAAAATGTTATCCCCTTACTCTCAACTCTTGCTGAAGCTTTCATTAACTGTGAAATTACATGGGAACTACACGAAGCACAAAGCTTTGTAGGTATAAACATGGAAGTTATTTAAACTGATTTCCTTATTCTTATGAGATTCTATCCAATTGCTGTGAACTCTGTGATTAGGCCATCAGACCAAGCAGTCTTTTATGAATATCTTCTCTTGATTTTTGCAAATATTTCAAGTGGTTGTCAAAACTTTCTCTTGGTCACTGGATGCTCCATGAGAGATTGTCAGTAACAATACCCCTTTCCACTCACAGTACTAGTTGCATGAGATATAAGCCACAGGACAAAGAAATCCTACCAAACATCAAACCCTCCCATCATCTGATGATTTACTTACATCCTGAGCTTGGTCTTCTTCTATTCAAACTAAGATCCATTCTGCAATGTCAGATTGCTTTAACATCAGCAGGGTAGTAAATTTACTTTAGGTTTTAGAACAAATTGTAAGCGAGCAGTCCAAGGTGCCTATTTAGCCTAAACAGATTCTACACTTCTTTGAAACTTCATACTAAAACCCATGGTAGATTCATCAACCCAACAACATGGGATCTACCACCTGCTACAGGTTCCATTGATAAATCTATGGCAAAGTCAGTGGATGCACAGTGAGTATTTCATTTAGATCAGGGCTAATCTGCATTTTTGTGCCACATATTTATACACCATCCATCTCCATGACAGTCAGAGAGGGCTTTTTTTGATTGCAACTGTAAGGTTCTGGAACTACCTGCCAAAGGAAGCAAGGCTGGCTTCCTCGTTGTATTTCTGTAGCAGGCAGAAAGACTTGGGGGTTTCGCAAAGCTGGGAAATTAGTGGCTTGAAGAACTGCCAAAGTCAACAACCACCTCCTTTTACTGCCTCTTTGTCCAAATGACCAATCCCAGTTTTGGAGCATCCAGAATGCCATGCAATTTTGCTCCCAGAAATTCTTTTAACCAAATGTATTTGGCTCTGTAAAGCTGTGGTGCTCTCTCCATCCCTTACATGGCAGCCATTCCTGTTTTAACTGAAGGAAAGTGCAACCATGTTGATGTGATGTTGTTTGCCATTAGGTTGTTTCTGACCTATGGTGAACTTACCACATAGTTTTCTTGGCAAGATTTGGTCAGAAGGGGTTTGCCATTGCATTCCTCTGGGAGTGAGAGAGTGTAACTCAGCCAAGGTCACCAGCTGGGTATACATGGATGAGCAGATATTTAAACCCTGATCTTCCATAGTCCTACATCTACCCTGCAGATCTGATGCACTTTGACCCCACTTTAACTCAATGCTATGGAATTCTGGGATTCTATTGTTAGATATTTAGCCTTCTCTGTCAGAGAGCCCTGGTGCCAAAACAAACTACAAATCCCAGGATTCCATAGGATGGAGCCATGACAGTTAAAGAGGTGTCAAATTATATTAATTCTGCAGGTTTGCAGCAGCCCTAGCCCAACACTCAAACTACTACACCATGCCAGCTGCAACAATTCTGCAGTACAAACATGGCCTAAGCCTAATTTTGAACTCAGTATTTTTGAGAGTGCTGCTTGCAAAATCTCCAAGCACGGAGTGCCACAGGACAGCTATACAAACACCATTGCTCGCTATCATTTGTGCCGCAGTTTTTTTAAAATGTGTGAATTTAATTAGGCAGTTCTGGAAAAATGTGAAGTGCTGAGTAATGGCTCCCTGTTCATCTTCCATACACTGCTCATGCTTTTATAAGCCAGTAATATACACAATCGATAGACAAATAACTAGAGAGACAAGTTGGACAAAGACAGTAATTCCTCATGAATAGCATGAGGAGGATGGTATGCATTCAAAAATATTTGTGTAATAGGAAGTCTGGATCAATAGAAGTGCTATTTAAACTGGCTGACACTAAGGGCCTATTCTTATGACCACTGCAGTGGATGGCAGACACAGTTTCCAGGCAATCTGGGATGGCTTTCCTGCCACAGTTATTATCATACATTAAAACAGTTGTACAGATGCAGAGAGTTGATGCAGGAGTCAGCACAAATCAGGTTTTTATCATTCTTTTGACAAATTACAGCTCTTTAGAACATCTGAAATGCTATGCCACAGTCCACTTAGAAGCTGAATGATAGGTACATGAGGCAGCTGTCCTAAAATGGGTGCACTCCAGATGTTCTGGACTATAATTTGCAGCATTGTTGACAACAGATACCATGTTGGCCAGGGCTGATGGGTGTTGACATCCAAAGCATCTAGAGGGCACCAGGATGGAGAAAGCTGTCTTGTGCTATACACTGCCTAGGATGGGGGAAGGTTTGCACAGAGAATTCACATAGTAAGTTCCTTGTGGAATACAGGAAATGTGGCCTACCTGCTGTGGTCTACCAGGGAAGAGGGACATGGTTGGAAGATGTGGCAGACGACCTCCTCTGTTTTGGCACAATGGTGACAGAATGTCCTCCTTTTGGAGGTCCAACTGGTGCCAGCATTGGCATCTTTCTGGCACAGACTTTCTGGGTTTCTGGCTTTCATTAAGGACCATACCAATGTCATACAAATCTGCACATGCATACAGTTCTAAATGGTCATGAACTATTTTGTTTCAACGTGACTTGCTTTAGCTGATTAGATTGGCCCATCAATTTTTAATCTTAACTTTTTGTTTAACTGTTTTAAATTGTTTAAAACTGACCACATTGATTTGATTGTATGATGCCCTGAGATTCCCCAGAGATCCTGATAGGGCAGGATATAAATATTTAGCAGACAAACAAACAAATTTTAAAAAGGGACTGGCAACATAATAACAGATAATCTGGGGTGGCCTAAGATGTAGGCACATTTATCCCAATAGTTTCCTGAAATGTAAACATATTTTGTTTACATGTTTGGGTTGTGTTCATCAAAATCTGCCTTAATGTCTTTTGTATGCCATAATGCAGGCATTCCCCGATTCTTTGGAAATATGATTTGCAACGTGAGACCAACGCTCCAAATCCGATGGGATCCGACCCTCTTTCACTAATGATTATTTCAAGCTTTCTATCAAACTGTTTGGTCTCTTGGGTGTCTCTGCTTCCTTTTCATTCTCAGCCTCTCTAGAAGGCTTCAGACAATAGGGTGAAATCTCTTTTTGGCCTCTGAGGGGGAGAATGAAGAAATTTCATCTCCCCCTCCCACACCCGTCAGGTCCGTGATGTGAGCCACCCCAGCAGGCCCAATTAATGGGCTTCTTCACTTCACCATCACAAGTTAAGAAGCCTTTAAAGATGGGTAAGTTCCCTCCGCCCCTTCCTCAATACCTGAATGCATGAAAATAGCCCTTAGAAAAGAAATGAATTATCCAGCATTGTGTAGTTCTTTCTCTTTTTATTATTATTAACCTAATAAAGGAAGAGGAGACTTTGTTGTATGACAGCTGCTTACTTGCACAAGCCTTTGTCAGGCTAGGTTTCATTCTGTTTTCTCTCTGATCTGCTTCAGCAAAAGGATTGTCAATGATTCCTGACAAAAGGCAGCACAGCAGCTCCTTCTGCATGGAGAGAAATTAATTGGGGATGGGAAGCATGTTCCAGAGCCTTAAAAAGGTTATGGTGCCAGAGTATGTGTATGCATCTATGGGATGTTTCCCCCACATATCTACTGTATATGGTTCATTCAAAAGGCCATTCTTTTTCTCCCCTCAAAAGCTGAACTGAATTGAATTCCTCTTGACCCTTCTTAGCAGGTTAGAACTACAGTAGCCTCCTGTACCAATCTGGGAAAAACAGCAGGCTATTCTAAATCACATAAAGTGTGATGAGGGCTATGAGGACAGCCTTTTCATTGCTTCAGTGGTAATATTTCTTTCTACTTCCTTGCAGTTCCCTCAAACACTTTCATGATGATGTTAGAACACTTAGGCCATAGGAGGAGGCTGATAGTGAAGTGATTATGCATCATCCATTGACCATGTAAGGAAGGTGAGTGTAAGTCACCCTGGAATGGGAAGTTGCGATATACCTTTGGTTTGATCATGAGCCACCAGGATCCCGAGGAATTATGGTGTGTCAGAAGGAACCACGTTCTCAACTTTCCTCGTGGGGCTGGCATGTTCCATTACTAGAAGAGCTAAATTGGAAGCCATAAAAAAGTGCTTAGCATGTCACCCTCATAATTCAAGAGACTGCATTGGCACTACTTGCTGGTGGATGATGGATTTTGTATAGTCCAGCACACCTGGACTCTTCCAGGTTGCAGAATGCTACCATAAGGAGGTGTCTTTCACACTACATATATAGTTAAAGTGCTATGATTCCACATTAGTTGCTATGGCTGCATTCTGTGAATTCCTGGGGATTGTGGTTTGATCAGAGGCACCAGAGGAGAAGCTCTCTGCTTATAAACACTCCTCTCTAAATTGAAAATTCCAGGATTCCATAGGGAAAACCATGACAAGTAAAGTGAAATTATAGGGCTATATCAACATAGTATGAATAGGACTGAGTTCAAGCATCTGAGTGCTAAATCTCCTCTAAAAAAATCCAAACTACGGTGAAACTCCTCTCCATTTTGTGTGAATTCGTGGTATTGACTTCAGGTGGAAAGGGAAAGGGAATCACTCTATTTTTCTTTCTATAGGGATCCTCCCCTACTTAGAATGTAGAAGTTGATCTATTTCACAATGATGTTTTTGGGTAATGGAGTTAGATGAAGCTATCATTCTGTTTTTACAATGAGGTGAACTATGTGTTATATTTTGCTGCCTTGTTAATATTTTATTGTTTATACTGCATCTAAGCTATTCATAGCATCCAGGGTAGATGGAAGCAGTGAAATACAGATAATAATGTATCAAATAAATAAATAAATAAAATTGGGGAATATGGCCCTTGACCTTGAGGGATGACCATTCTATCATATTAAGAACCAGTTAACACAGTGCTTCTCCTCTACAGAAGAACATTCATGGAAGATAAGATAAACTGCAAATTATATGAGGATTTTGCATGACAGACCTGTGAAGAGAAGGTGACAAGAATTAAGTCTCTTGTTCACAGTTGTTTTCAGTGAAACTCAGTGGTTTCTGCATTCCAATTTTCATCTGAAGAAAATGTTGTATCTGAAGATAGCAGAAAGTCATCCATTTTGTCAGTTACACTTGGAATGTAACATTTTGGAATTTAAAATAATATCAAGGTCACACTCTTGCTCAGAGGAACTGAAATGCACAAATGGCTTGAGGTGTGATGGGAAAAACCAGTTGACTGGGACTTAAAAGAATGGAGGTCTTTTTTTAATTTTTCAGCTTTGCCACTGGCCTGCTGAGATGTCTTGGTGTTTCCTGCTATCCCATTCACCTACTATATCAGTGTTCCATGATGTTACAACTATGACAACAGCATGCTAGTATCAAATCATGAATTAATTTAAGATAATTCTTGAATGATGCTTGCCTTGAAATCTGATGTAAATGAATTCCAGTGTTTGCTGAGCAAATCCAGAGATCTGCAAGAAGAAAATTACCTGCCAAATCCAGTATAATGCCTGCCATAAGGTCTCACCAAGCTAGTCTCAAACTGCAGAATTAACAGAGTTTAAGAGGCTTCAATATTCTTTCAAAACAATGGCTCCAATCCAGCACACCCGCTTGCTTAAAACTCATTGATTTTAGTAAGACATAAATGTGGAGAATTGCTGTCTGTCTTCTATTGCTTTTAAAGTTTGCAAACTTGGATGCCAAGACAAATCTGAGCAATTTAACAATTATAATTACAATAAAACCCCATTAAATTTGTTTTATCTGAACTTGGTAATTTTACTGGAGAGAGTAAATTGCAAGATGTCAGAAACACAGACTGCTGCAGTTTTTAATGATGGATGGATGGGATAGCACTTTGTGTTTGGATTTCACACACTGGATTATATGTGCAAAGTAACCAACTGTGAATTTTGTGCAGAATTAATCCTGAATTGTGAATACACTTCAAAAACTGTGCAGTTTTCAAAAAATTTCTCACAGTGGGAGGAAAATAGCATAAATTACTCATTGCTTCCTTTGAGGAGAAAATTAGTGTACAATTACATCCCTAGTAGGGACAGATCAAGAAAGGATGGTTCAGACCACACCAAATTCTGAACCCAGATAGATTATGTTGCTCAATTTCTGAAGGATGTTCAGCAGTACAACCCAATTCTTTTCATTTATTTCTGCTGGTGACTCAGGAAAAGTGGTGGTTCATCCATCACTTACCATCACTGTAGAGTCCTTAATGTGGATTATGATTAAGTAATGAAGAGATGGTGTAATCATACATATAAAGAAATGAGACAATTATATAGGCAGTGATGCTATGCTTCTGGGATGGCATATGACTGTATATGAAGACTGAGAGGGGAAAAAATAAATGAAAGGTGATTTAATATTGCACACAAGCCTATACTTTGATGACCAGTTCTGAAATCTCATCTATATTGGTATCTGTTGATAAGATGCAACAAGACAATAGCTATTGTATATACCTGTGTATAAACTGAGAAATTTTGGTTTAAAAAGTAACCCTGAAAATCTGGGTCAACTTATCTATGGGCCAATGCTGCCTCGGTAAGTGTAGAGCAGCCAATGAGAGTGGGATTCAGTTCAGCTTTTCACAGAGGATTGGCAGCTTGGATGGCTTTTGTGAGAGAGAAGAGGAGGAGGAGGAAGCAGCTTAGGCTGCTTGCCTGATGCCACATCTACAGCCCAGTTGAAGGATGGATGGATTTGTTTGAGGACCTCCCAGAGCCAGCAGCTGCAGCAGTAGCCTGGGCTCAACCATCTGGTTGCAAGAAAGGAGCCTCTGCCTATCACCCTTCAGTTCAGAGAGATGGAAGATCTGGGTCTGAACAAACTCTCTGTCTCTCCTGGGAACCCTTAAGTTCTCTGAGTTTCTTGGCACTGAAGACCACATGCATACACTTATGGACTTTTGTATGGCCTTGCCAGAAAAAGGAAGAGTAATACTAATAAAGATTCTGGGTCCTAATAGGGTTGCTATTGGCTTTTGGAGGGGACAATGACAAATAATACCCAGGATTAGCCCTTGTTATGTACCCCTAAGTTTTACCCTCAAATTATCCACAGATCATAGCAAGTTCTGAAGGTTTGGGTCCAAAACCTGCCCTCAACTTATCCACGATATTGATGTATAGTTGAGTTCCTTTGGTAGGTAGAAAGGGGTGAAAAGCTCACCCCAGCAGAGAAAATGGGGCACAGATTGTCTCATTTCTACTCTGGTTCAAACTATAAAGAACATGCCTACTCAGTATTTATAGGAAACTGCAAACAGCCAGAAATGTTATTTCTAAGTATGAATTCTCTAACTTGGGTTTTGATGCTGTGATGGTGTGTCCTGCCATTTCCCCCATAATGCCACAAAATGGGGTTTCTCCCAAACAGTCACAGACCCACACAAACACATCTGAAGAGATTGGAAAGTCAGCGTAAAAATATAATTACACAGGACGGTTACACCTTGGCAGGAAGTTGCTTCAGGGACATTTTGAAATCACTTTCTCATGCACCCAATCCCATGAATGTTCCCATGAGCCCTTTCCCTCAGTTTATATATTGTTGGATAAAGTCAATGCTAATTAACATCTTGGCAAATAACAACTTAATTAGGCTGCCCTCCTGGGGCTCATCAGAAGAAACTAATCAGCCCAAAAGGTCAAGGCCATTCAAAGCCCCTTACTCTGTCAGGAAGCATTCCTTCCCAGGGCCCAATGACATGTTGCAAATCTCACTTACGGAAGGGTAAATCAGAGTGACACATGCTAGTGATGATTTCCTGTGAGGCCTGAGAGAAGTTCTCTAAGATAGGTTAGCTCTCCCCACCCCACAAACTGGTATCCCCCTGAGCTGCCATGTATGGCAGATGAGGATTTTGAGGCAAAACCAGCCACCACATCTATTTATAAAATGACATAAAGCTAGGAAATGTCCTGAACTGCAGCCCAATGATTGTTGGAAGACAATCTGGCACCCTGTTGCTTTCCTGAAGTGCTAAATTCCCCAAAATACATGTACTTTAACTTCCATGGCTCCATCCTACAGAATCCTGAGATTTGTGGGTTTGATGTACTGGCACTTTTTGGCAGTACAGTTCATTCATGACAACCATATACAGGTTATAGCCATCAAATTACAAAAAATGATTAAAATGTTTAAAAACGTTTACAGTCACAGTTGGCTCTATTACATACAAAGCAAAATTTTTACACTAACATTACAAAAATATGTCATACTAAACATATCACAATGTTACATAATCCATTCAAATTAGTATAATCTATTTATTGCAGATTCCCTTGCAGGCCTTTAGCCTCAAAATCTAACCTGAGGAGCTGTGCAGACAAGCTAGTGATGATTCCCTGTGAGGCCTGATTGGAGCCACAGCAACCACATGCCATGGCCCCGATCTGGCCTTTGCGGGGTGCAAAAAGGAGCCGCAAAAAGTGGCTCCTTTTTGCACCCTGCAAAGGACATGATAGCCACGGCGCCACAGCTTCATGGCGCTCCTTCGGTGCTGCATTGTGTGGACCAGAACCAGAGGAGCGCTGTGATGCCACACACTCTGTGGAGTGGCATGCGGTGTCATGCTGCCCTGGGGGCGGAGTTGGGTCATGTGGATGTGATGCCCTGACTCTGCCCCCAGGCCGGCCTTTAAGGCCAGTGTGCACAGCCCCTAATTTTAGCTGCTTTCACAGCGAATCTGGCAGTGCTGAACATAACAGACTTATTAGCTAACAAGTAAGTGATTTTCTCCAGGTTATTTTGGTTATCTACAAGTTCTAAATGTCTCTTCAGAAATGAAGAGGGTTTCTTGGGGTATAATATCTTACAATGTAGCATTTAGTGTATGGTGTCTTCAATATCCCCACTTCCATAAATGCAAACACACTGTTCCCTGGGGATCTTTTTACATTTCCCTTCAATCTATTTGGTTTTCATTGTCTAGCACTTTCTGGAAGAAAGATAAAGATCTTGTAAAACTACAAATCCTAGGATTCTATAGGATGGAGCTTCAGCATTTAAAGTGGTGATAAACTACATTATTTCTATGGCATAGATGCACCCCAAGAGGCACATTACTGTATCCAGGTAAAATATGACAAGCTAATATTAGAATGATAGCTCAGCTGAAGACTGCAGATTGATTCCTTTCACTCTAGGAAGAAGACAAGGTGCCATATGACTCTTTGTGCTACAATTCTCACATCTGTCAGTCAATATAACTGCCTCTGCCATAACAAGAGAGGTTCCATTAGAGTAGAATTCCCCTCTTTTTAAAGTGAGACAGACCCTAGGCTGCTAGGAAAAGAAGTCAGTGGTCTAAGATGTTTACCCTCAACAATCAAAATGCTGAGCCCCAACACACTTTTGAAATCAGAATCTAGCCTTAGAGATCATGTGATGCAAAAATATAACAACCTACTGGACTCTTACTGCTGTTAGCTTAGTAAAACATTTGTGAATCCTGACATTGCCTCCAGGGTAGTACTGATTGATCAATTCTTCTAGAGTTTAGTGCAGATTATTAGGGTGAACATAATCTAATGGATTCTGAAAGTTTGTTCTCAGACAAAAACAGCTAAGGCCATTAAAGGCCATTTGAGGTGGATGATGGCTGAACTAATCAAGACTCTTGGATATTCCACAATCTAGCCTGACCACTTTGACTTATTACATATCCCAAATATCTGTTTGTTTTGGAGTCTCCCCCAAGTTATTTCAATTAAACTTTGGTTAATGGAAGTGAACTTTTAAATTTAACTTGCAGACTATAAAAAAAATCTAGTTTATTCTAACCTTTATTTGTTATTTTCAAGGGAAAGGAGAGAAAAATATGAACTTTTTCTTACACACATCCCGAAATCCTGCAAACAAAAGGCTACTGAGCTGTTTTTACAGAAACCAATAAGAAGCTAGAACAGGTTTGGTTGAAGTATCCTAGGCACAGCCTCTCTTATTAACATGCTGTCTAATGACTAATTAATTCTAGTGGGGGACATGTATTTGAATAGTTATTGTGGGATAATGAAATGTCAAGCAAGCACTAAGCCTTTGCTAAGTGTGTTCTTAAACAGCTCCCGGCATTGAATGCACACACATACCCCACACCTCCACATGCCAAGAGCTAGCCTTGGCGTGCAGCAGCAGGGGGGACTTCAATCAATATGTTCTTAACAATCCCCCTGGTATTTAATCAGTGCATGCTAACAGTACTATTGAACTGAGATTTGAGCAGGCTCTCCCCCCCCCCCACAAACATACTTTTTTTTTTTCTTTTCCTTCCTTTTTCTTTTGGATACAAGAGGATGAAACTGTTGCTGCTGCTGAGCTACCAGCAACCCACATTTTCCTCTCCACAATCACATTGGCCGGAAGGATTCTAAGGTCTTGCAAATTGCTAGCTCAATTGGTCCTGCTAGGACAATAAGTCATTTAATAATTTATATGTGTGCATTAAAATCTGTTGGCTTTCTACAGAACACAGAAAGTGGGAAGCAACAGGAAGAGAAAGAAACAGGCAAAGAAAACAAGGTGGCGGTTCACATTTCTGTGCAGAGAGGCAACACTGTCAAGGTCAAGTGGCTAAGGGCCCATTCTTTGTACATACTGTACAGCTTCTTGCTTGGCTATTGCTACTCCTGTGCTAATGATTGGATGACAAAATAGAGCATTTGTTTGTTGTTGTGTGCCTTCAAAGCCATTTTCGACTTATGGTACTGCATTTTAATTATAGGGAGGCCTAAAAAAGAAACAGAGGTGCAAACCTTCTGAATAATTACCAAATTGACAAATTATTATGACAAAGAGTCCCTATTTTGAATAAGAGGCAACAAATCAATCCAGCAGGGAAGGAGCTTTCTTACAACAACACACATAGTCCAGTATTAGGGAAGAAAAGTAAAAACCAGCACATAGCTCATTACTGTGAATTCTATTCTATGATTCAGTTCATAGGAATGGACCAAGTGTAAATGGCAAAAGCAGTCCAATGCAGAGAGGCCTGAGCATGATTTTATGCGCATAATAAAAATGATCATGTATGCAACCTGGCAGTCGGATGCCTGCTTGTAACAAATCTCCATAAAAACTGCCTAATCTTCAAACTGCTATGCTAAGTAAAGCAACATCCAATGAAATGAGTAAGTCTGGTGCTGGTGGAGGACTCTTAGAGCTGGATTCATAATGCCTTGTGAAACACAGTGCCAACTGACAACTGTAAGAACTTAAGCCTACAGGATTGACTGGGACTTGTCTGTGTGTTGCTTCTCACATGTTCTGACCAAAAGAGAGAACTGTAGGGAAACTAGAGAAATTGGCAAGTAAGACTCAAGACTAGCAATAACACAAAACCAGAGGAGGTTATATGACAGGCTGTTTTTTTCCAACCTGGTGTTCACCAGATGTTTTGGACTACCAAACTCATCAGCTCACCCCAAGACAATGGAAGTCCATCAACCTTTATAAAGATTCCATGTTAGAGAGGCCCATGAACGTGTGCTGCTGTAAAATAACCTTTGCTTTGGATCACTTTGCCCATCTGGACCAAATACTGGTTCAAAGCAAGCAGCCAATGCAACAGTAAAGGCCTTTGATGGGGAAGTGGGCAGACTTAAGCCCTTCAGTTGACAGCTGTGAACAGAGTCCTATCAGATCCATGCCAAGGACTGTCACTCAACCCTGATTCAACACATGCTGTTTTCAACTGCAGTGTCAGATTGCATGGGATGACTTCAGGCAATGGAGTTGGGTGGTGTAGTGGTCTGAGTGCTGGACTAGGACTCTTAGGTGTTTATCAGACGAGCTCTTAAAGAGGTACTATTCCAGTGTGACTCCTCTAACTGCCTCCTGTTGCATGCTGGGATTGGCAGTTTAGAGACCAGGCTCAAATCCCTACATGACCATGGAAACCCACTGGACCTTGGACAAGTCACACTCTCTCAGCTTCAGAGGAAGGCAATGGCAAACCTTTTCCAAATAAATCTTGCCAAAACAACCCCTAGGGTAGGGTAGGGTTGATTTAAGTCAGATTTGACTTGAAATCATATAACAATAGCATCAACGGGGTAAAGACAGGATTAAAAAGACTAAAGCGCTTTATAAATAAAGGTTAATAATAATAATAAAACTAAAGTTCTGATCTTCCAGTGTGAAGGTTAAACCAATATTTATAGAAACAGGTGGGGAAGACATGAAAATGAGATGGTTTAGGGACAGGAACCAGGGCAGTGAGTCCCATGGCCAATTGGGCCTGGAGAGTGTTGCAGCACCCAAAGTTCTTCAACAGCTCAGATTTTAATTTGAGTTCACAAACTGTGCCCTCTCTCACTGCCTCTCACCAACTCATCTGCCAGTGTCTAGACATCCTCTCTATTCTCACTCACCCATCCTATCACTTTCTTTGCTGCTCCATTAACAACAGTATAAGGGATGAAAGTCACGCTCTTCTTCTTGCTAGGCCAGTGAGCAAAACGGCGGGAATGACAGGAAATATAGTGCTGGAGAAATGAAGGAAACCAAGGGGCTTGACAGACCACCCCAAAAGAATAAAAGAATCATAAAATAATAGAGTTGGAAGATACCGCAAGGGCCATCCAGTCCAACCACCTGCCATACAGGAAATCCAATTCAAAGCATCCCGACAGATGGCCATCCAGCCTCTGTTTCAAGACCTCCAAGGAGGGAGATTCCACTACACTCTGAGGGAGTGTGTTCCACTGTCAAACAGCCCTTACTGTCAGGAAATTCTTCCTAATGTTGAAGTGGAATCTCTTTTGCTGTAGCTTGCATCCATTGTTCCGGGTCCTAGTCTCTGGAGTAGCGGAAAACAAGCTTGCTCCCTCCTCAATATAACATCCCTTCAAATATTTAAACAGGGCTATCATATCACCTCTTAACCTTGTCTTCTCCAGGCTAAACATCCCCAGCTCCCTAAGTCATTCCTCATAGGGCATGGCTTCCAGACCCTTCACCATTTTAGTCGCTCTCCTTTGGACATGCTCCAGTTTCTCCACATCCTTTTTAAATTGTGTTGCCCAGAACTGGACACAATATTCCAGGTTGGGCCTGGCCAGAGCAGAATATAGTGGCACTATTACTTCTCTTGATCTAGACACTATACTTTTACTGATGCAGCCTAAAATTGCATTGGCCTTTTTAGCTGCTGCATCGCACTGTTGACTCATGTTCAACTTGTGGTCTACTTGGATGCCCAGATCCCTTTCACATGTAGTTTCATTCAGCCAAGTGTCGCCCATCCTATATCTGTGCATTTCATTTTTCCGCCCTAAATGCAGTATCTTACATTTCTCCGTGTTGATTTTCATCTTGTTAGCTTTGGCCCAGCTTTCTAGTCTATTCAGGTCATCCTGAATTTTGATCCTGTCCTCTGGGGTATTAGCTACGGGTGGGCTGGTGCCGCCTGTTTTTGCTCCTGAGGGAGCCCGCAGCACCAAACTGCGCAGGCTCCCTCTGCACCAAAAAGTACCCGATAAAAGCGGGTTCTTCTTGGTGTGCACGGCCACTGCCACAAGTGTGCCATTGGTGCATTGTCACATGTCAATGAGGCAAGCACGGCGCCACAACGTGCAGATGCTGCGCCGCGCTTGCATCATCATGGCAGCCCCTATGTGGACGGGAGGCTGCCATGATGGCACTGGTGCTGCATGCTAGATGGCCCTAATTCTGGGCCCAGGTCGCCAGAAACCAGCACTCTGTACCACATTTCCCAGTTCTTCTGGAAAGTAGGAAGCAGGGAAAGGAGGGAGAAAAGGAAGCAAGACTTGAGACTTTCCATTCCTACAACTCTGTCATAGCACAGCTTTGCAAACAGGGATAGGGACACCTCCACTAGGTTGGTTTTTAAAAATTTTTTTTGTTATGGTCGCCATCTCCCATGATTGGTGATCCACTACCTTTATTTCCCCCCTTTATACAATTAAGATCAGGTATGTTTTGAATTATTAAAATGAAATTGTTAAATTGTTAAAATTCAAGTTAAAAGAGAACACTCTATAAGGGCATGACTGCCGTGTTGAAAGTATATGGAAAATAAAGGAAGAGATATTGAATTTCGTGGATAGTACTGGGAGTAGATTTATACTGTATAAGTAAATAGAAGAATAAATGAGGATAAAATGAACAACTCATTTTCAATGAGTGGAGGACGTTATCAGGATATATGAGATATGTGTATATGTCTGTATGTATGTTTATGTTGTGTTTTTTCTCTTTTCTCTTTGTTATGGGTGTTGTTATGTTTAAATGATCATATTTTCTATTTGATGATCTTTTCTTTTTATTTTTTTAAACACTGTTTATACAGAAATGAAAATATGAAAAAGTATACCTAGAACATGTAAGAAAAGATGGAAACACACGCATGTATGATTTATTTTTTTTTAACATACACACACACTTGCTCAAAATATTCGGCTGCTCCAAATGTATGACAAGCATAATTCTTTTGGTGGGAACGGCACTGTGCTTTTTTCTTCTTCTTGAAAACTTTCTTTTAAGAGCACCAAACCCACACTGAGTCTCATACATGCAAGGGAGGGGGTTGGAATGGGGAGATAATACCATATTGTAATGGAAAGTAGTGTTCTTTTAAAGAAAGAGAGGAAAAAAGCAGAAGGCTTCTAGGCCCCGAGTGGCGGTGGCAGCTTCTTTACAAACTCCAGCCAGAGCATTTGGGAAGAATTATTCATGTAAGGATTTCTATTTTCCTGGGTAAGCTGCATGTCTGCTGAAGCTAATATGTGAGTCAAAGACCTAATTAAGTTTGCCTCTGACAGAAGCTCTTAGGGAGAAATGGGAAATCCTTTAGGTGACTGCTGGAAGCTCGAACCAGATGTGATGGGAAGCCAATGTGGAGGCAAGGAGGGAACATTTTGGAAAAGACAGGTGTGTTTTTAATACTTCTTTACCTATCCATCCGTCCCTATGCCTAAGCCCATAAAGCCATGTTAATATCTACCTCTAGTAATTTCAAGTGCCAGACCCCTAATAGGACAATCTCATGTGGTAAATTATGAAGCCCAACCAATCTGCATGTTAAATTCCTCGTACAAGAAGTAAATATGCTCAAATCACTAGAGAAGCTCCTTTGGATCGGGAGGTGGTAAATTGGTAAATTATCAGCCCCAACCAATCTGCATGTTAAATTCCTCGTGCAAGAAGTAAATATACTCAAATCACTAGAGAAGCTCCTTTGGATCGGAAGGATTTCATTAAAGGCATCAAAACGGCCTGATTTGCATCGGATGATTCCTCGCAGGAGAAAAGAACTCTGCAAGCCCACCAGAGACCTATGCATTGGAGAGATTAAAGCTTGAAAAATTATTTTAGCCTAGGGAAGTGCATGTTGGAAGAAAAAAGAAAAGTGTGTGGCAGAGGGGGGGTTATAAATGAGGATGCAAAGTGTACAAAGCAAGATCGTTCAGACAGGGAGGGTGAAGGAGGGGCTTAAACTCTTCTGACCTTGAGGAAGATCGCAGGCTTTGATGAGAAGGAAACCAAGGCTCTGAAGTAAAGTGTTTGTCTCATCATGGTTTAGCTTGGATAATCTCCACAGCCTCCTTCTGACCTCAGAAAGCTATGGATCCCCTGCGTTGGGCAGGAGAAACAGTAAGCAAGAAGTTGGGTGCTTCACAGAGGACGGCTCAGCCAAACACAACAGGTGGGATACAAAATTAGATCAAAGCTTCCTCTGTGGGGTCTTAACCTTGACAAAGCTTAGTAAATCTGTTTGTTAGAAACCTAGCAAGGTTGTGTGTGTATGTGTGTGTGTGTTTTAAGGCCAAAGATGCTACTCAGTTAGGAACTGGGGTTAGGAGTAGAGAAATCCTACAGACATAAAGCCTTCACTGAATGAAAGACCTAGCTGCACAAAAGCTGTGCTCCCAGCAAAAACACTTCTGACACCCTCCCCACCCTGGTCTCTCTTCCTCTCTTGTAGTCTGGGAGCACTTTACGAAAAGAAGAAGAAAAAGGAGGTTGCTATGGAGACAACGCAAATCTTGGAAGACAGGTTCCTGTTTTGAAAGAAGAAAAAAAGAGAGGAAAGAAACCAATGTATTAGCCTCCGAATGACATAATGAGTAAAGTGCAGCTCTGAATAGGGGCCACTGGGCAGCATGCTGCGTTATTCAACTTATGTGGATCCTACATGTATCCAGCCATCTTTATTTTGCTGCAGTTAAGAACACGCTTGATGTGTAGACAAAACCCACAACTCATGGGAAATGCTGCTGAGCCCATGTGATGGAATAACCAGGACAAATGACCCAGGGAAACTGGACACTTGTCTATCTTCAACTTCTGGCTAGAGTCACTGGGGTCAATGGCATCACTGGCTGAATGACAATTTTCTTCATGCTTTTATGTTTTGCTGCTGTGCCAGTACAGGGGGATTGGTGGTGGTGGGATCAGATGTTTTACAGGCACATTAGCCATAAATCACAAACCATGCACTAAGAAACCATACTGAAGCGACCACCACCTTCCCCCAGATTTGACATTCATGGCAAAGAGAAGTCTTTGGTCACATAACAAGTCTTCTAGCAACCCCATGGTTCTGTGCAGAAGACAAGTTTTAAGCAATTTGGAAGCACAACTGTAGTACACAGGCTTAGTTTTCTGTCCCGCCATGGGCTATGTCTTTTCTCCCAGTTTTTATGTGGTCCACTGTATCTTTATCTCTCCTGATTGTGGGGGTGAGCAATAACACAATGAAACAGATACAGCAAGGGAGAAAAATAGGATGGTTAGTGGGACTTTCACAAATTCTATTTGCCAGCAAACTGGCATGAAGTGGGCAGGAGATCAATGAATGACAGCTGCAGTAGTTTTCTCATTTAACAACCAAACATGCACTTAGTTTATTACAAAAGTGGAGTTGGTGAAGCATGGGTTAGAGATATTACTGTGTAGCTTTTGTTTCTAAGGACTACTATGTGCTTTGAGGAATAAATCTGTAGATGAGAATAGCTTCTCCTACCACAGAGATGCAACCACCTGTTGAGTTAATGGAAGTAGCTGTTTAACAACAAGCAGCAATGAAAGCAGCATGCTGAAGGAAAGCTGGAATCAAAAGATGGAGAGGCCTGGTTGATGCCCTAATGTGAACAGTTCACTGTAAGACTCCAGAGTGGCAGGTTCACGTACCAACAAGTTTCCAAACTGTGCCAGTAAATATGGATATATGTATGTATGTATTTTATAATAATAGCCAATCTGGGGTTGGCACCTCATATAGCTGCAAAGCAGTCCATTACTGTAGACAACTTCACTGCAGACACTCCTGTTGCAGGAAATGCCAAATGACTCATGTAGGTTAGAGAAGGCAGTGGCAGAGGCATATATGGCTGTGGGATTTATAAGCCTGCTGTGGCAACCAAACAGCTGCGCCAACAATGCAGAGGAGAAAGGGGCCGTGTCAGCCGCCCCTTTCTCCTCTGTAGCGCCGGGGCACAAGGGCACCCCTTTTTCAGGCCAAAGAGAAGCAGCATTTTGCCACTTCTCTTTGGCCTGGAAAAATGCTGGATAGGGGCCGTAGGGCTGCCAGTGAGCTTGCCCTGGCCCCAATCCAGTGCGAAAAGGGACGACCATAGATTTGGGAAAACACGCCATAGATTTGGAAAAAGAATCCAAGTACAGGGCAAAGCATAGTCATTTATAACCACAAGAAGAGAAACCAAGTGGTGGAAAATCTGAGAGGAAGATTAAGGAACTAATAGCCTGTGCCAGTTACACAGAGCTCATTTTTCCCAATTAGTTTTTGGATGTCCTATATGGCTTAGGTTGGGGCTATCTGAAAGATGGTAACTTCCATATGAGTCTTCCCAGACCCTGATATCCACAGGGGAGGCCCATCTCTCAGTCCCAACACCTTCATAGGGGCAGCCTGTGGGGATACAAAATTGGCCACCCCTAGACTTTGTTATTCCCTCCTTAGGGAGACTAGAATGACCTCCATTTTGATGTCCTTCCATTGGCAGGCAAAGATTTTGATATATAGGGTATTATCACACCACTAAAAACATGTCTTACTGCTGCCAAATTGAAGCTTCATTCGGGCTGTACCCTGGTGTTATTGCATGGCTTTTCTCCCCCAAATTGCCATTTGGGTGCAGCCTGGCTCCAATGCAGGTCCCTAAACATGCTTCAGTGGCCATTTCCCAAAGTTGGAAAGGTCCAGACTTGGAAAAATGACTTTTAAAAAACAGTGTTCATTTCTGCGCACAGCTTTAAAGGAAAGGGATGTAAGAGCTGTATTGTTTTAAACTGTATTGTTTAACTTTTAAAACCTTTTTTAAAAGTGTATTTTTCAAATATAGTTAATAGTTCCAATTCAGTTCTACTCTTGACTTTTTGTATGTCTTTAACTGTAAGCTTTTAAATGTATAGGGGCCAGGCTAGCCTCTACGTCTAGGAGAGCCTTCACCATCTCGGTCCCGACCCTCTGGAATTCCCTGCCCAATGAGCTCCGCTCGGCCACCTCCCTGGCCCAGTTTAAAAAGGGGCTTAAAACTTTTCTGTTCAGGTTAGCATTCCCTGACATATGCCCCAATTAGTTCTTCCCCCCCTCTGCCAGCAGTGGCAAGCTGGTTAGATTGTTTTAATGTTTTATATTGTTGTATTTTAATTCTGTGAACTGTATATGCTGTATGGATGTTTTACAATGCTGTACACCGCCCTGATTATATAGAAGGGCGGTATAGAAATAAAATTATTATTATTATTATTATTATTATTATTATTAGGCACCCTGAGCCCCAGCCTTGGGAAGAAGCAGAATATAAATAAAGTTTACCACCACCACTTAAAGGAGCAGATTGCTAACTCTTGAAACAAGGGTAAGACTTGGAGAAGTTCCCAAGATGGAGAACCAAGGGGAGTTCTCCTTGGCTTTCGATGAATCTGTCATAAAAATCCCACTCCCAAGCAACCTGTTTATCAGATCTTTACAGCTAAAAGTGCAATTGGACTTGGGGGGGGGGGGAGGAAGGTGGAAGGGAAAACCACACTACTCTTTGCTTTTCTAGAAACTGAGCCAGAACATAAACCAGAACAAAATGCTTGCTTATTGTTCCTTAAGTTGGTTGGGATCTCTAATACTCAGCACCTGTACCTCAGTGTGTAATTTGAGGGCCATTTGATGAAAATTTGCTACCCCTTTAAAATTCCTTCCTTCTGAGCACCTACAGAACTCTTTCACCAAGCTGAAAAAGTACTATTTATCTGGGCTTTTGATATGTCTTTCAAACAAACTAGTTGGGAAAAAACAAAACAAAACTAAGACTTAGGGAGATAAAATGGCACACCAAGTCACAACTGTATAGCAATCCTTCCACAACAATCACAGCGTTTCATTTCTGTGCACCTTTCTTTCCTGTTCTGTTCAAATGTGAACTAAGTTGGCAGCCACTGCAATTCATATATGCAGCCTTTCTCTCTGCGAAGTAATCATTCTTGGATTATAAACTTCAGCTCAGTCAATATATATCACATTACCTAGCTAATCATATATCTGGGTTGGGACAAGAGAAAAGTATTTTGAGTGTTTCCCCATCATATGTAAATAATTGGCATAAGTGCCTAAATCAGTCTGGATTCGAATTGTCACTAACTTTTGTCTACATCTCAATGTGCATCTGGAGAATCTCACTCCAATAAAAATTTGGAGAATTTGAAAAGAAGGATTAGTAAAATTCATTGTCAGGACCATTTTCATAAGAGGTGTGCGTATATATATATATATATATATATATATATATATAATATTTAATGCAATTTTATATTGTTTTAGCAAGACAACTTATTTTATCTATGAGCCATCTTGGGTCTTTTTCCAGGAGAAAGGCAGCATATAAATGAAACATAAGTAAATAAAATTTATCAGGCAATTCTATAAACTGGTATACATCTTCTTGGAATACTGGTGAACAAAACTTCAAGAATGAATTGGAAAAACACTACAATGCTATACTGTATTTGGTGGGAGGCCACAGGTTCACATGATACACTTAAGTCTATATTCTCTTAGAAGGGTACAACTATGAGGGCAGCCATGTGATGCCAAATCTGGTGTTTGGGGTGTTAGTAAAAGCTGGGTTAGGGAGCAATGTATTGTACACAGGCTCCAAACAGGCATTTTCAGGTAGTCACATTTAACAGTAGTAAATAGAAATAGATCATCTCATTTGTGAAAAACACTCAGACATGCCTAGTGGTTTGTGTTCAGTCAAATACTGTGATGGCATCACTGGCAGCAATTATAGCTGCAGCCAATGAGGTACATGGTTAGCACAGCGAAAGGATTCTGGCCAAATATTGCAGGGGCAAAGCAAAGGAACAAAATCTTAAGAAAGGCCTGTAAAGATCTGTGTATCAAGCAGGTCTACGTGAGCCATTGCAACAACATATTCCAAATCTTCCATTTTTGACATGAGTACTGATATTTTTCACAATTTATATCCATGGTGAATTGAAAACAGTTATGATTTTCACCCTCTAAAGTTTGTACATTACTATTGAAACTGATAAATCTCTGCTTTTAGGAAACACCCACTCCTAGTTATCCTGATAGTGGCCTTGTAACCTGGGACCAGTGCCTGCAATTCAAAATTTTTTGCTCTTTTTCCTGCTACCTCTTGCTGTGAGTGAAATAGAAGAATGCTTCTTTCAACATTGTTTAGATGTCTGAAAAGATGAGTCAGATCCTCTTTGATCTGAGTTACCAATCTCAAGCCCATACCCAGCTGTGCTTCTACAAAATTACCAAGCATCTAAAATCTACTTTGTGCCACTTCTCATTATGTAAAAGCATATTTTTGGTCCTCCTCCCCCTTTTTCAAACATCACTTTAAAGTTTTCCTTTCTTCCCTATACACATGCTCTTCAATTGTCCCAATGTGGCAGGGGCAGCTCCAGTTAAGCCACTGCTGTCCACTTTTCCACTTCTTCTCAGCATAGTTCATTTGCTGCAAAATGCAAAAGCAGTCTGCTCTGCACCCCATTAATGTAACAGGAAGAGGAGGAGAAAGGGAGGAGCAGAGTTCTACCTTTTAAGAAGTCTCAGGAAAAAGCAAATTGCAGCAGTCTTTCTTAGGTTTGGAAGAGAATATTCTGTACTGTGTGACTTCAAATTCTTATTAAGCTAAGCAAACAGAATATGCACACTTTGTAAAAGTCAGGGATAGGGGAGAGGCTTGCCAGTTAAGAGGGAGTCCCTTGTAGAGATCTCTCTGAATTACACCACTCCCAGAACTATGCACCAGGTGGTCACAGACACATGGATTCCACCCACTTATTATTTCAGTGTTGCCAAAAGTATTCCTGATTTAATTTTTTTCTCCTCCCTTCAGTTCTGCTTTTCATTTGTTTTTGAGATTTGCATAAAGTTTATATTTTAAGGCTAGGTTTTACTGATTTTCTTCTCTCCAACTTCCTTTCTTTTGATGTGGTGATCCTTTGAGAGAGCCAGTGTGGTCGAGTGGTTTAAGTATAGGACTAAGGCACGTTATAGACTGGGTGGCCTGGGGCTGACTTTAGGGCTTGGGAGAGGAGAGCGTCGGCATGCTCCTGAGCCCTACCACTCTGTCTGAGATCCATCATGACTCGCCCCCATCCACACGGGGGCTGCCGTGATGACGTACGTGCAGTGCAGCATCCAAATGGTATCCTGGGCGCATCCCAGAAAGAACCCACTGGAAGCGGGTTCTTTTTACTCCTCGTGGAGGCTGTGCCATTTGGTTGGTGCGGCCTCCATCCAGGGTAAAAATGGGTGGCTGCAGGCCACCCTTTCGGGGCGGTCTGTCCAGCCCCTATGACTCTAGAGATCAGACTTTGATTCTCTGTTCAGTCATGGAAACCCACTGGGAAACCTTGGGTGGATCACACACACTCAGCTCAAGAAACCCCCTTGCCATAAATCAGAAGCAACTTGAAGGCACTTCATTTTTCACCCAATCTGGGCACAGGCTGGGAACGGCTGAATTCAGTGAGACTTAATCCTAAGTAAATGTGTACAGGATTAAACACTGAAACATTCAGAAAGGCAATTGGAATGTATATATTTCTTGATGACAATCATGTTTTCCCCCCAGTTAAAGCTTTCTTAATACCACTGTATTTATCTTCTGGAGCTAAAAGTATCACACATTGTTTTTCCACCCCATTTTTATTTATTTTTATTCTAAGAACAATTCTATGAAGTAGGTTATGCTGAGAAGCTATGATTGTCTCCAGGTGATCACATCAGTGTTATGTTATAGGCAGTGTTGCCAACAAGCCTCAAAGATATTCCCCAGAATGTTTTACCAAATCCCAAATCCCCAGAATTCCCCAATATTTACTGGAATATTTAGTCAAAATCCCTGGAAAGAAATTAATTAAATTCCCCAGATTCCAGGGAATTCCCCAGAAATTGGCAATGCTGGTTATGGGGAAGCTGGGCTTTGAGTGATATAAAACAAGAAAAGGCCAGATGGGTGGGTATGAGCACATAGTTTATACAGGGGGTCTGGAAGAAAACTGTAATTTTGATTTTAGATTAAAGTAATATATAGTATTTTATATACTGTTAATTTTAGAATGTGCAAATATTTGCATATATGTTTCAAAGCGCATGCATTTCTGGAGGCTAGTGTTCCTGAAAAAATATAGTATGTGTGTATTTTTCTGTATGATGTACAATTTTATACACATGTTTTATATGCAAACTATGATTGCAGTACGTGCACATATTGATATACAAGTGTGATCTGGTTTATGTACAGGTTCAGGTAATAGGGATTTGGTATATTTGCACAAAATGCAAACCCAATGAACTTTTCACCCATCACTGTTTGGGACTTCCAACCAGCCTTCTTACATTTCTTGAACTTCTTTCTCTTTATTTCTGGCTATTCAATGTACAGCAATATATATTTATTTCATTTTTTCAACAGTAGTGGTTTCCCCTTTATTGGTACCATCAAATCTATGGCTGAAATACAGTAAGTGTTACCACTTCTCAGTGAAGAGTAATGAGGAGGTTGTTTGTTTGAGTTATGCTGAAATACTGTATTCATTTGCTTTTTAAGCTGGAGGCTTCCTTACTTTTTCTAAACCCAGGTGCTCCTGTAGGAAACTAAAAGTAGTGGTAGGTCTTCCTCTGTGCTGCCAATCAAGGGAGAGTAGAAGAAGAACAGTGTTTCTGCTTTTAAGACAGAAAAGAATTGAAAAATCATTGATGAGTGAAGAGGAAGTCATGGTGGGATCCAATACAGATATTTAAAATTTTATCTTAATCACATCAGAATCACTCATCCATGGATTGTATAGTACAGGGATAGCTTAGCTTTCAACATGTGAGACTTCTGCACCTCTAATAATTTTGTAAGATGACAAAAGAAGGAGGCCACTGAAATTTGGCACACACCACAGAGCTGCAGAAGTTTGAAAGTGTACACTTGCACTTCATGATCTATGTAGCTCATCAAGGTTCAGGAGCCCTACGTTTCACTCTCCTGCTTGTATATAAGATGGTGGTAATCTATTTTCCACTCTTAAACAATAATTTTGATACTGATTATGCCAGAACTGTCAAAGACAAATAAACAAGACCTGTCTAAAAACATGTGAGCTTGATTTAAGGATCTCAGGCTTAACTTAACTTTTCTTTGATCAACTTAATAGCTTCTATTCAGGCTTTCCCAACTGCACCCTGTAGATTGCCCCTAAACAACTATATTTGTTGTTGAGTCAGGATACACAGTAGTGGGTCCTTCTGCTTTCCACATCTTTTCCTCCTACATCTTAGTCTGTTCCACCTCCCCCCTCTGCTTCCTGCCTGCTGTAACAAGCTGGGCACCTGCTGTGAAAAAGGGTTCATATCAAAGTACTGTCTTCTCCCCCAGTTCAGAGGAAATCCAAAATACAAGCAAAATCTAAAGGTACAAGCCTGCCATCCCTATTCACATAAAGGAAAAGCAACATCATGGGTTGAAAGAAACAGCAACTTGCTACCAGTACTTTTGCATGAGGTGTTCAAATAGTAAATCAAAATAAGACTTGGAAAGGTGAGAAGAAATGCTTTAAAATAAAAGGCATTGTGATTAGATATTGTGGAAGTAAAAGAGGCTGAGAAAATGTTGGTCTATGAAAGAGCCAGATCCTCAGCTCCTCTCTCATATTCAGGTTTTTCTTCTCTACCTGACCACAGCAGTCACAGCACTCATGTAAAAAAGTGCAGAAGACAATATATCTAGCCCTACAAAGATATGCTGTGGGCCAAGATGTGAAGCCCTAAAATGAAATCCAGCCATGGAATCAAAGCAGCAGCTAAGAAGCTCTAGTGACACAGTGGTTAAATGCCGGTATTGCAACCACAAAATTGTGAGTTCGATCCCAGGGCTCCAAGGTTGACACAGCCTTCCATCCTTTCTTAAGTTGGTAAAATGAGTACCCAGCTTACTGAGGGCAATTGGTTTACAGATTGTAAACCACTTAGAGAGTGCTGAGTTCACTGATAAGTGGTACAGAAATGCAAATGCTGTTGCTATTCTGTGCGCTAAACTATCATCAAAGAGGCAAATGGGACACGTGCAGAGAGAGTGATGACTGTGGCCATATGACATGCTGGGAACACAGCAATTGTGTTTGAGGTCTGGCTCTTCAGCTACCATCCCCTCTACAAAGTAGGACAAGCACTAGCCTGTTTAGTAGGCCCAGGATTGCAGCATGTTGACACTGCAGGTGCTTTGAGCATGTCACCAAGTACACAACAGGTGGTGAAACTAAAGGACAAAGAGAAGAAAAGACCTTGCTTAGGCTCAAAAATTATAAGGCCACAGCTTTGGCAACCTACCCTCTCCCCCACCCCATCTCACTACTAGCCCAAGAAAATCTATAATGCAATTACATCTGTTTGACGCAAGTGTGAGGTGAAAAGAATCTCGCCGTCGGCAGCACCATTCACTGCTAATTGCAATGTGCCTTTGCTAAGGGACAACTACAGAGCAATTTTGTCGAGCGCCAAACAATCAAGAGAAGGGGAGCACTAAACACTTTTGACTTGTGCAATTATTGCCTCTCTCTCCCTTAAAAAATTGTCAAAAATATCCCCCCCCCCCCCTTTCTAAAACAAGCCCCTAGTGATTTTCTTTATTTGCATAAAGTGCCTCACAAATGCAAGAATTGCAAAATGCTAGGAAGAGAGTTAGCAGCAAGACCTTCCTGGCTCAGATGATGAAAATGAGAGGTTGACATGTTGGATTTCAGGTCACGTTCTTCCATCTTGCAAGGAACTCTTTGGGGAATATGTGGCTGCAAAGAAGTACAAATTTGTAAGCTTGTGTGCTGCATGGACTGGTGTACAACACCAAGTCATGCACACCTTTCACTCTCTGAGGTACTGTGTGACCAGAACAGGGAGGCTTGCAATGTGTTCAAGGATTTTCATACAGCTGTTGCTGGTGTAGTCAATGGAGCACATTTGGAGGAAGGGAGATTGTGATGTCAGCTCTCAGAAATCATAGTATTGGTTTTATTCTGATCTGTTTAGTAAATTTATACCCATCCAAAGACATCCAAGGCATCTAAGAACAAAATGGAGAACTATATAAATAGTGTATGTGGTGTTCTCTTGCAAAAATAACAAGAGAGACCCTGAACATGGGTTATATTACCCCTCTCCTGCATTCCCTGGTGTGAGAGCCAGTGTAGTGTAGTGATTTGAGTGTTGAACTAGGACTCCAGGAGACCAGGATTCAAATCCCACCTCATCCATGGAATCCTAGAGGGTGATTTGGGGCAAGTCAGCCTGACAGGAATACAATAACAAACCTCCTCTGAAGGAATGTTTCCCAAGAAAAGCCTATGACGGGGTTGCCATATGTTTCAGTTGATTTATAGGCACATATGAGTAACTTGTGTTCCCATGTTCCAACTTCTAAAAACAGTTTCCTCTCCACCATCTTCTTGCATGATCCCCTTTGGTTCCAGTCATAGCTTATTTGTTGCCAATCTTTGTTACCAGTCACTTTATGCTCTCTATAGTGCCCTGCATGTTCTTTCCCCCCATTTCAATGAAGATTTTCATACCTGGCTCCATCGCTGCTAAAACATCCATGAAAGATCCTTAAAAGGTGGAGGAAGCATGTGTGTTTGAATGCCTGGAACACTTCCTTAATTGTCAGGGAAATGTGGCTCCCACTAGTGTCCCTGAACCATCGCAAGGGAAGCGGATTTCCTATGAACGCAAAGTTTGCATTCACAGAAAATCCACTCCCGAGAACGATTCAGGGACACCTTAGAGGGAGCGACGATTCCATGACAATTAAGGAAGCACGCCTGGCGTTCAGACATGCATACATCCTCCATGTTTTAAGGACCTTTCATTGATGTTTTAGCAATGGTACCTTTGAAAACCATCCAAGGTCACATAGGAAGAGAGATTACTTTGACTATGGTCACAGAGGAATACTGGAATTGAGACATGTGACCTCACATGACAGCTAGTACTTCTACTCCACGGCAAGTCTTGAATTGAATTTGACTAAGTCATGGAAGTTTCATGAAAGCGGGGGGGGGGGCAATGGAAAGCATTCAGGGGGTGCAGGGTGGTATTCTGTATCTGTGATTATGGAGTGTTTGCTATCTTGTGTCTGTACATCACTAAAAACCATTATGTACTGATGATACAAGTTGGTGCATAAGGCTCCTTCACCCACAATATACACTTACCTGGAGGTTAAAGCTCATAAACAGCATACTTTAGTAAACATACACAGTGGGCCCTTTCCATCCATGGGGTTCAGCTACCTCATGGATGAGAAAAAATGCAAGTGCTCAAGTGCCTGTTAATGGGTGGCAATATGTATGTTCCTGTGTTGGCTAATATGGGGTGGAGCAATCCATAGGAGCTCCAATCCACAGATCTCTGGTGATAAAACAGACCACTGTATAGTAAGTATATGTTAGTAAGTTAAGGGTTGATGAAAAGTATGTGCACGTGCACGTGCACATGTTTGCACAGGATGGGCTAATGTAAGATCAATCTGAGCTGAAAGTGTTCCACAACTTACATTAAGAATGGCATTAGAATTTCCCACCTCTGTAACCCGAGTGAAAGAGGCAGACTATCACATTAACTCTTTTTTAAAAAAAAAAGCCTTCTTTTTCACCTTCACATTCCAGTGAATTCAACACTACAAGTGTTCTTACAACTGCTCATGAAACATCTTATATTCTCTACCCTTTATCTGGATAACAAATGCGTAACACAGCAGTGTCTGATTTCTGTCACATCCCTCCCAGTCATCAAGATATGTTTCTGAAACAGGAAGCCCAGTGGAGTGGCAAAGTCAAGACATGCAGCCCCATATAGAAAAAAGACCTCCCCTGCGATCAAATGCAACTCTCTCTTTTCCCCAAAGGATTAATATGTTTCTAAACCCGTTAACTTTTAATTACCGCCTGAGCAAGCTGGCTGAGTGCCATCTACATCTCTATTAAAATTCAATTTATGCCCATCATAACTAATTCTGCTGCCTTAGCTTTCTCACCAGCAGCCTTCAATTTCCAGACAAGATGTCCGAAGCCTCGTCTCACCATGTCAAATCACCAAAGGGAATCCGTGTGTGTATGTTTCTGTACGCACACACATGTGTGCATGCAGCATGGTTGAGAAGGTTGCATCATGAGTCTGAGAGGAAATAGGCCTGGCTTCTGATATGGTTTGCACAGAGCCCTCGGCCTCATTAGCTTCATGAAGATGATTGGCTCATTAAGGCTGTCTGTTCTTCATGTCTTGCTTATTCTCACTTTAGCAGCTCTAAAGGGCTGCTCTCCATGTTGCTGCAGCAGCTACATAACATATGAAGGTCACACGCAGAGTGTCAAATATTCCTAGTTTAATCTGTTTTTAAAGTTGCATGTACCTTGTGCATGTTTCAACATCACGGTAAATGAGTATACTTGAGAGCTCTGGCTTCCTTGGAACAAGAGAAAGTACTTACGCACACTGCCTTATTACTCCCAAGGGCAGCTGGTGACTTCCATGTTGGCAGGGCAGTGAATCCACTTCAGGTTTTAGTCCAAAGTTTAGTTCCAAAAGGTCTTTGAGGTTAAATCATCAGAGATGTAACATCACATGGCAGAGCACTTCCAAAAAGTTGCACATTGATCCACTTTCAGACCTGAAGGCATTAAGGAAGAAACCTGCCCTGCCTGGCCTAAGCAGTGAGGAATCAACAAGAACCCATGGAAAAGAGATTCTTTTTAAAGGACTTTAGAATACTGTATAAAGAAAGGTAGCATTTACTGAAGTATTATTTTAAGGATGCAATACTAAATCCACATAACTAGGAGTAAGTTGTAGTGAACTCAGAGGATTTACTTCTGAGAAAGAAGAAAAGGGATTCACCTGGTACTAATGAAAAAGAACTGCAAAAGTAGTAATGATGAAGGCCATTTGTTAAACCTGTCAGCTTTTGGTTATTCTGTAGTGAAAGAATGTGGATGACCAGTAGAGCTGTGCCCAGAAATCATCAAGTAAAAGGATAAAAATCACATGATATTATATTATATGTTCATAACCCACCTTTCCAAAACGCTGACTGAAGCAGTTTATAAAGACATAAAAATAAAATAAAATGCATAATAAAATGAAACCACTAGGTAGGAATGGGACTATTAGAGCACACACCACTTAATTTCCATTACAGCTATTCAGTCCTGGAGGAGATCATGGCTGTCAAAGGCTGTTGAGAGATCCAAGAAACCTAGTAAGTCACCGTCTTCCTGTTTTTCTCTTTGTGATCATCCACTGAGTACAGATCCCCTTGAGTTCCCACTAAGACTAAGCAAGCGGGAGCCCTCCTGACAAGATCTGGCAAAATTGGGCCACCAGGACTCCTATATACAGTAGTTGAGCCTCCTCAGGCATTATCAATCCGAAGTGTATTAGAAGACCAAGTATTAAGAAAGTTTTAGACAACAATTGTCACTCAATCCATGCATGAATAATAAATGCTGCCTGCAGTCTATCCTGTGGACATTTACTTGGGAATAAGCTATGCTGAACACATGAAGGACACGCCTACCCACAAATTGTGCTTATAAGAGTTGTCATATTTTAGTTGCTTGAATGGTAATGGGTGGGAAAAGTAATCTTCCTTCCCTCTGTAAGAACCTGCAGGGAGGCAAAATTAATAACAACCTGTCCACCAGTAGTGACCCCCTCTACCTAAAAACAGTTTTGTGGGGTTCAGCTTTATTTTCTGACAAACCAGGAGTAGACTGGAGAGCCCCGGATGGGTCTAATGCCACAGGATGCTAGTTGTGGATGCTTGCCCTGCATCAGGGTGACCCATGTAGTCTTGATATCAGAGGGTAGCCCGAAATAGCATTGACACTGGGATCAGATAATGGCAGACAAATTATCTGTAGATTCATCTATTTCAAACAAGTTTAATGCTTTATTTCCTTGGCAAAGATCAAAGTCCTACCTAGGAAAAGGAACAAGCTACTTTTAGAAAAAATGACTCCATAATTGACCAGTGCACTCTATTATATCATCCAGCTTACAAAAACAAAGAAGCTGGAGGGAGGTGGCAAAGGGAAACTGCCTTCTTTATGGATCTGAGCTTGGCATTTGCATCTATTTATAGAACATAGTTGAGGAGAAAATGCCGCAGATTAAATGTGAATTGCAGGTTACTTTTGTTTTCAGATTTACAGGAGCTTTCAATAACAGGCTGGGGGCAAAATAATCTTTGATCCTGGCAAACAGGAATGCTCAGGGAGGTAGGTGGCATTGCAGCAGCTATATAAGGCTATAAGAAAAATCTGGCAATGAGTTTTGGGAAATCTGACTGACACAGATAAGGACTTATTCTCTCTCCCTTTGGGAAATACTGTAGGCTGAGTTTGGGATAGGAGTGGCAGCACCATTTTTGGTCTTTCCCTGGTTCAGCTCCCTATTGTGTTATAGGACCAGAACAGACGAGCCGAATGCGCCGTGCTGGCACCAATTTTAGGGTTAGAGACCGCACCCCAACCACATGGTCCCTAACCCTAGCATGGCATGGCAGCGTAGTAATGGTGGCATCCCATCCCTATGGGTGCCGCCATTTTGACGTAAGTGACACACAGCATCTGCACACCATTGGCGCACTCATTACATTCACCCGGCAGCACAAAAAGAACTCATTTTTTCCAGGTTCTTTTTACTACAGATGGACGCCGCATGGTCTGGTGGCTGCAGCGTCCTTCAGGAAAGAAAAAGGCTGCTGGCAGGCCACCCTTTTGGGGCGGTCTGTCCCACGCCATAGTTTCCTTCTGCTTCCTTCCTCAAGCATTATCCTCCTCTTGCAAAGGGATCTTGTAGAATAATAATAAAAAACTATTTCTATTCCGCCTTTTCCTGATAGGGAAACAAGGTGGATTACAACAGGTATTAAAACATCAAACAGTTAAAATTAAAATCATGATTAAAAAGGAATAGCATATCCCGACCCTCCCCACAATCATAAAACTCCAAAATAAAAACCAATTAAAAAGAGATTAAACAATACAAGTGTTAAAAAGGAAAAAAAATTCCTGTTAAAGGTTGGGTAAAATAGAAAATGAGATCCAGATTCTGTTTTGGTGTGGGGGGACAAAGGTGTGTTTTTCACTGGGGAAGGAAGTGGAGATGATAATATCAATAATATCAGTTATATCGGTAAGGGAAGGTAAACTAAAAAGGCTAATCTGGAAAGGCCTGCTGGAAGAGATCCATCTTAACAGCCTTTTTAGAGGCTTCTAAGGTGGTAATATGGTGGATCTCCTCTGGCAGGTCATTCCAGAGTCTAGGAACTGCAGATGAAAAGGTCCTCTGGGTCACAGCAGACAGTCTGGTCTTCTTAGGTTGTAGCAGATTCTTCTCAGAGGACGTAAGTGTCTGGGGTGGATTATGTGGAAGACAGTGCTCCTGCAAATAGCCTGGACCTAGGCCATTTAGGGCTTTAAAGGTAATAACCAACACCTTGTACCTTGCCCAGAAACTAATAGGCAGTCAATGGAGAGATTTTAAGACAGGTCTAACATGGGTGGCTCTCGAGGTGCCACAGAAGTCGAGCTGAGAGATGACCAGCGCATGTACCACTGTTTCTAGGTCACCTGGTTCCAGGAAGGGTCGCATCTCTGAGACTGAGTGAAAGAGAGAAGTTGGTGAGCTTTTGTAGACTTTTGTAGACTTGAATTTACTTCCTCAGATGCTTGGGGTGGACTCAAGTCTATGAGCTTTATCACAGTAGCTGAAATCCCGCAGGAAAATGGAATTTAAACAAGAGTTAAGTTAAATTAGAAATTCAACAGTATCCAAAATTTGGGCCGTTTATCACACTGAATTGCTGGTAAAGTGAAATTACGTGAAGTTAAACTGAAGTTAAAGTGGAGAAAAATGCCAACGTTTGGAATTTCCTGAAAGTAAAAAGCTGCCGTTTTCCTCTGGTTTAACTTCAGTTTAACTTCATGTTATTTCACATTAACAGCAAAATCATGTGATAAACTTTGGGCATTTCCGGGTTTTCTCTAATTTAACTCTTGTTTAAATCCTGTTTTCCTGTGGGAACTCGCTAGTCTGATAAATTCCTATGAAAGCTTATCAACTTCTTTCTTTAATCTCAGAGGTGCTATAGGATCCCTTTGCAGACTGATTGTCCAGACCAAAAGGACCATGTCTTTGAATTCTACCTTATTCTGAAAGTCAACAGTAATACCCTCTGAGAATATCTCTCTTCCAAATACCTCCTAGTCAACTAGTTTCTATTAATTCATTTCAACTAAAGATATATACAGTATATGTTTTAAGAACAAAAGGAAGCCTTGGTTTGTAAACTAAAAAGTTGGCTGACTGACTGGCTGGGACTAGGATGGGAGCAATTTCTAATCTTCCTTTTATTGCTTCCCATCTGTATTTCTCAGGTTTTCACCTTTCCCCAGCCCTACTTGCAAAAATCTTCTCTTACTCAGTCTCCTTGACACACCAGGGAGAAAAAAAGAGAGAGGGGAGTGTTCCCTTTTGCTTTTTCTTCTTCTCTGTTTAAGGATGCATCTGCACTGCAGAAATAATCCAGGTTGACTCAATTTTAACTGCCATGGCTCAATGCTATTGAATTCTGAGAATTGTAGTGTTGTGAGGCATTTAGCCTTTTCTTGTCAGAGAGCTCTGGTGCCACAACAAACTAATCCCCAGGATTCTATAGCATTGAGCCACAGCAAAGTGGTGTCAACATGGATTATTTCTGCAGTGTAGATGCACCCTAAGATAAAGTGGGGTGGATGGGTGAGCTGGATTATGAGTAGTCTTGCTTCCTGGAAGAAAGAAAAGCCAGGAATGAACTTCTTGAGGTAGAAAGATAACCCTAATCTTTTACATCTTCATTCGAAATTTTCTGTGCTGAATTTGCTGGGCTGTTTTGGGGTTTGTTGTTGTTTGTCTTCAAGTTGTTTAGGATTTATGGCAACTCTAAAGTCTATCATGGGTTCTGTTGGCACATTTGGCTTGCTTGGGGTGGGGGGAATACTTTTCAGAAATTCTCTAACTTGGAGAGGAGTCAGGTATATGGGGAACAATGCTAACTGCAATAAACCCTACTTTTTAATTTTGAGGTGGGACAGTGTGCCATTTGCCGGGGAGAAGCGAAGGGGAAAAAAACCTTCTGCATGTGCTCAAGGGCACTTGTATTATAATCTTGCTGGTTATTAGAACTAATTTTTGGCTATTCAGCCACTTCTGCCCTGCTTTTACATCTAAGGAGTTGTTCAGGGTTTCAATTTACTAATAATATACTCCCTCTTTATAACTAATTAGTCTATTAATGGCATGGCTGAGGGTTTGAGTGGTAACCATATGAAATTGTTAGAATCTTATGAGTCTATGATTAAATGTAGAGCATCCTATTCTATTCAAAGTTACTTTCATTACTTCCATTTCAAAGCAAATCAGTTCAATACAGGTTTAAGTATATATAATGTATATTTCAACATCATGTGTGTATGCATATGTCAGGTCACACCTACATCTCCTAATTACCTAATTTCAGACAGCACTTTCTAATTCAATCTGCCATTTTCTAATTTATAATGGCAGTCAGAGGAAGTGGCAAAAATAACTTCAGCACCGATAATGGCAAAATCGACAAAGTCAAGTGATTTGTGTGTAGTCCTATAATACTAATGATGCCACTTAGTGCAATTGCTTAAAAGGATTTTAATCTTAAAAGCAGCAAAAAAGCACAGAAGCTCCTACAGTGTTTGGCTCTTTTGTTTTACACATCTGATGTTTTTTTTTGCTTCTTGAGATACTCCATGCATGTTAGAAATGCTGTAAGAACATTCTGAGCAAAACTGGGTTAGCTTGCCACTTGCTCTTAACAACAACAACAATAATAGGATTTATTTATATTCCGCCCAATCACTGGGAATCCGGGCGGCTTACAACAGAGGGGATAATAGATGGTGCCCTGCCCTCAGGCTTACAATCTAAAAAAACATGACACAAAAGTAGAAGGGAATGATGAGGGAGGAGGGCCATCTCTTTTAATTTGGGGTAGCATATGATTATGATGAGACCCAGGGTGGTATAGTGACAATTGGACTAGGACTCTGGAGACTAGGACCCTAGATAGATGGGCAGGAAGTGCTGTCGTCGGGCTGAAACTAGGGTTCAGGAGCACGCAGCACCCACATCCACACAGGGGCTGCCATGATGACACAAGTGCAGTGCAGCATCCATACATTGCAGCTCCGTGCTTACATCATTGATGCGCCACAGTGCGGAAGGAGCCTACACGGTTTGGTTGTTACGGGCTCCCTCTGGAGGAAAAACAGGCAGCTCCAGACCGCCCTTTTGGGGCAGTCTGTCGAGCCCCTAGGGTTTGAATTCTGGCTCAACAATATGAACCTACTGGGTGACCTTGTCCAAGTCACACTCTCTCAGCCTCAGAGGATGGCAATGACAAACCTTTTCTGAAAAAACTTGCCAAGAAAGCCGGTCACCATAAATCAAAAACTACTAGAAGGCATACAACATGAATATGATAAACAGACAGCATGATGTATTGGTTTGAGCATTGGGATGACTCCTCAGACAAGGGCTTGAATCCTCACTTGGTCATAGAAACCCACTGGGTGACCTTAGGCAAGTTACATTCTCTCATCATCAGAGATTGGCAACGACACCCCCCCCCCCCGCCAAACAAATCTTGCCAAGAAAACCTCATGATAATTTTGCCTTAGGGTTGTGATGGATCAGAAATGACACAACAACGATCACACTGGATTATGACAATTGAAAAACAGATAAAAAAGACCCTCTCCCCTTCTTCAGTTGCAAACAAGCTATCATTGTCTGAGCTGAAAAAATCAAAGGCCAAAGAGGATGAAACTAGAGGAGCACATCTATGGGCTCTTGAAACATGTAATATTCCTTTTGCTTATTGATTTTCTGCTTTTCAAGGGCTGCAGAATTGGACACAAAAGCTTAGCAGCAAAGGGAGTAGTACCTTCTGCTCCAGGTGAACTTTTGATTACAACTTTCTGCTTTGGGTAGTAGAAACAAGCCTGAAGAAAACCTCAAGAAATGTATTCAACATAATGGAGCATCATGTGTAGTTGACCCTAAGTCAGCCTTCCTTAAAATGGCACTTTCTAGATATTTTGACCAATGCCCCAGCTGCCTGGGACTATTGTGAGTTTTGGCCTAAATATCAGGAAAGCACCAGGTTCTGGAAGGCAGTCAAGCAAGGAATTTGTAGTCTTGACCTGGACTCCTGTTGGCCCTGATACAACAATGTTACTGCAGCATCACTGAAGCAACAAGTTTGTGAAACAATCTGAAATCTGACTCATGCTCCTCTGAGGCTTCATTACAAACCCTCTCATCTGACTCAGGTTATACAAGGAATCAATGGAGGTCCATCTGGCTCTGTAAAGCCACACACTCAAGGCTGAGTAACCTGTCTCCAGTTGAGAAGAGCCTACCAGGCTAAGTGACTGGGCCAACCTTCCTCAAAAATGTGCTGCCTTGGGTTTCCCTAACTGCACTATGTTGCCTGTCTTTGGACACCTGACACTTGGAGTACCCAACATCTTTGCTTATCTTGAACCACTCCACTTGCCTCTGCATGATGTTTTTCTCTTTTTTTGACCCTGAGGGCTCTGATCCTGTTATCTGAGGACTTTCTTGGCTCTGGTGCTTAAGGAATATTGTGTCCACAAACATCTGACCACTGCCAATCTTTGTCTCATTTCTGGAACAAATTAAGGCCTAGTTCTTTATCCAAGTGTTAGGGTCTGAATGACGACGACGACAACAAAAGCTATTATTATTATTATTATTATTATTATTATTATTATTATTTCTTACCTCCTCTCCCCATGGATCAAGGCAGGAAACAGGAACAGACCAACTAGGACAATGGGTTGGTCTTAGTTGCTGGGTTTGGGGATTTTATTGTCAACTTCAGTTTTATGATCATCTTGATTAAACTGTTTTCAAATTGTTTTTTAAAATGATTATCTCCTATCCTGAGAGCTTTTAAATAGTATGTGTGAAAAACAGAGAACTTTTGCACAGGCATGTCATATACATAACAGATTGTGAACTAGATGAAGGTAGATAAATTAGGTCATTGGTAAAGATTAAGAAGAAATGTTGCAAGTTTTTTTTTACCAAAGGCATTTACAGAAATGAATATTATTGATTAGTATACCACCCCCAAGGAATACTGGATTGCCAAGGAATGGAGACAGGCCTTAGGGACTTGAACATAACAGGAATAACTTAAGTGGTACAGGACAGGCTACACAAGGGGAATAATCAATTTATTTGTACCTCACATTCAGTCTATTATTGTTTAGGCTTTGCATTTATAGTATTTTTGTACTAATTGTTGTAACATTGTATCAAAGTGCTTTATGAACAATATTAACTACTTTTTCTTGGGTTCTATTGACACAGTATCTGGGCTTTTTCTTTAATTATGTGTGTTGAAAGAGGCTGCTCCTTTGTGGTTGTAAAAAGATTTGGAGCAATAGCAGGAGAAAGTAAAAAATTAAACCAGAACAAAAATATATCCCCTCTGTTTGTTCCCTAAAGAAGAGGACAGCAAAAGATTTTACCTCCTGGTTGGTTATAGTTACCTGGAAATTCAGAGCAAGCAGAAGGCAACCCACTGGTCTGCAAGTTTTTGGTCACAAATTCACAATGAGATGATCACCTCCCTCTCAAAAAGCCACCAGGCAGCACATAGTGATTTGTGTTTTCCAAGTGAACAAAGGCTACAAAAGGCAATGACGGGGGACCACCTGCAGGCCAAACTGTGATTAGGAACCCCAGATGATGTGGAATGTGGATTTAAAAATAGAATTTGGAATAGAGGACTGTAAAAAGGCTCTCCCAGAATCCTGATTAACCTGAAGAAAAATGGCAAGAGTAGAAAGAAACACTGGGAAGTGGAAGGAGGGAGGGAAGTTGGGTTTTGTGTCACATCTGGTACAACAGTCTCAGAAATGTTCAGCACAGTCACTTTAGGGCTAGGCTACCACCTTATTCACCCCAGGGCATGAAAAAAGTTACCTTTTTAAACTTCAAATCCCAGAATTCTCCAACCAACAGCTGCTCTCCTCCAGTCTCAGGGACCAAAGCAATAGCTATAATTGGGCAAAAAGGTCATCAAGAAGCTGTAAGTAAGGGGAGAAACTCTGAGCCAATATGGTGTTATGTTCCACAGGGGAAGGAAGTGCTAGCAAAGCATAATGAGCAATGAGAAGCAAGTCAAATGAACTCTGAGCAGATTTTGGAGGCACGCAACAGAACCTCCACTCATGCTGGGTGCCAGGCACTAAGCAGTTGGTCTCAAGGGAAGTTACAGAGTTCTAACAAAGAGCAAAAGAGGGGCAAGGACTTTGGATGGATGAACATGATGAACTTGAACAAAGGCATCAGTTACTTGACTGTGAGGAATGAATAGAAGCCTTCTGGAGGTTTCTGGCTCCTTGGCTTGAATCAAAGGTAGCAGACTTAGCATTGCAAAAGGTCTGCTTTCCAGAGCTAATCAGGCAGAGGTTCTAGAAGAAAGGGAACTATGTTGGATACCCAGGTGATATTTCAAAGGGTCCATTCATTTTAAGGTGAATGGTTCAGGACTGATTCATATTGCCTGCGTTTAATTTACACTGATAACCCATAAGAAAAAAACAAGAGTGGAAGTTATTCTTGATTAACTAATTGCAAAATGGAAAAGACAAGTAAAACAAAAGGTGCTTTTTTGTGTACATGAAATGAAATTATCAGCAGGCCACCTGTATCTACACTGGAAGTTCTATATAGGAACAAATGGTCCTGGTCCTGGGATCCATGAATACAACTGTCCCTGGACAAGAAAGATGCCCACTTGCATCTCTCTCTTGAGTCCTCACTTGTCTTGTGATTTGAAGAAGGAAAGAATAAACAGGAGGACTCTCTTGCATGGTGTCTTAACTTCTTTAGACCTCAGTGCATGCAAGCCTCTGCCCCTAGCTGTCTGCAAGGGATAAGAAGGGCAGGGAGGATCTGTGGCTTGGATAGGGAGGGATTATTTCGAAATGGTTGCAGGGAGGAACCCCCACTTCAGACTATGAGACACTGGCACAGTGGCCAATGCTTGTAAACCAAGACTGATTATTTGTGAATGCCTGACCTTGTTTTAATGGAAATAACCAGCAACTGATGAAGAACCTAAGAAGAGTGTGTGTACTAAAGTCTTTTAACAAAACGGCTTTCTGCTGATGAGGTAGGTTCTTCATGATCGATCATCAGTTCAGTTAAGAAACAGTTGTGTGATGTTTCCTCCTTTTAAAAATGAAGTTTTTGTACTGCTTCACTGAGAGGAAGCTTAAAGAGGGAGTCCACAGCATGAAGTCGAGGTCTGCCATCCTTTAAGGTCCTCTTGAACAGGTGCCACTTGAGGATACTGTCTTCCTTCCTGGGATCCTAAAGTGAGGAAGCATTGCCATGGCAGCAAAATGCCTTCACGTCGGATGCCCTTAAATGGGAAAATGCCTTCTCTCTGGTTGAATTATTGATTAAAATTGAGAAGATGACATACACATGCACTCACACACATTATAGAGAAGCACTTGGCTTGATTTAAAGGCAAGCCTCAAGTGGCTCTAACTCTATGACACCTGCTTTCTTTTCAAATTACCAGCAGGGCCCAAGTGAGAGAAGAAAACCTTTCTGACAGGTCTCCAAGGTAGGATGGAGACAGAGATAGACTATTGAAAACTAGTAGGCAAACTTACTAGTAAATGATAGATAAATGATAGCAGTCAGAGTGGAGGGTAATTAACAAGTTATTTGAAGTAGGAGTAACTCTACGAAAGGATCAGCAACTAGAGGTATTTTTGATCTTCAGTGTGCCCAGCTAAAACAATTACAGATTAACAGAGAAGGACAAGTGATACACAAATTACTAAGGAGTGAATCCTAGCCCTGCAATTGTTCTTATATGCTTTTCATCTTGTGAAGTATATTTTACTGATATATGAGGTGATGCCTCAATGAGACACAGGTCTAGTAAACAGAACATGCCTTCTCTCTGATTAAAGAAGCTCTTCCTATCTGAGAATGTAATTTTAAAGAGAGAGAAAGAAGAAACCATTTCCTCTGGAAGGAAAAAAAGAGGCAAAATTTAAACAAAATTAGCTAGATTTAGGGTCCTGCCTGCCAGTGCTTCCTATGCATACCTCATTTATATTACACATAATGATTATAATATGATGAATACTAATGGCAGTCAGCCACTTATCTCAGTGTCTATTACAATTGATCTCTCTCCCCTCCTCCATCCCTTTTTGAAACATTACATGAGGGATGAGAATCATGCAGCCCCCCAATACATGTTGGACTGCGACTCCCAGCAGCCTTAGTCAGCACAGCCAATGGTGAGCAATGTTGGGAGCTGCAGTGCAACAACACCTGGAGGATTGCATGAGACAGTCATGGGCATCTAAAGCTGGTCAACAGTTTGATGAATGCCTAGTCTATGTAATGCTGAAAGCATCCACACAAGAATTTCTTTGTCTATGGCTACACTAGAGAACCTTTGGTCCTCCAGATGTTTTATCCTTATGCATGCCAACACCCCATCACCTTTATAGTCAATGGTAAGGAATCAAAACATCAGGATGTTCCAAAGATTTCTCATCTCTAATTAAAGAGGAAATGTAGATCAAAGGAGGAAAAGAAATCAAAAGGATACAGTAAGTCTACAATACAGTTTATGGTCTGGTAAGCCCCACAGTTAAAACAAGTCCCCAGTGAGGGAAAAATGAAAATGGTGTGTGCATGTGGAAATATTACCCATTTCTACAGTATATTAATTTTCTCACCCTGGATTCGACTGCCCCATCATCTTCAGTCAATCAACAGGCCAATATAGATGGCCTGAACTCAGAACTATTAAATACACACACATGTGTAAGACTGGGGGGAAAGGGCATATGTCTTACCTAACAACTGCTCTGGCCTCATGCAACTATGAACAGTGAGAAAATTAATATACTGTAGAAATGGAAACATTTCCACATTGTTGGTGCATACACCATTTCCATTCTCCCCTCACTGGGGACGTGATCTATTTGGCTTAACTGTGGGAAGACTGAAGGGTAGATGTAATCAATATATATAAATATTTGAACATGGGAAAGCCACAGTTTCATAGCATGCTGTTCAATCTTGCAGACAGAGGGCTAACAAGTTCTACTACCTGGAGAAGTAATTGGACAAGCTTAAAATAAATGCATTTCCTCACAGTGACAGTAATTAAAACATAGAAATTGCTCACCAGAGGAGGTGGGGAGGGCTCCCAATCACTTGAAGTCTTTAAATCAAGGCTGGATGCTTTCCTAATAGGGATGGTTTAATCTAGCCAGGATGAGTTTCAGGCTTGCAACTTGCTGTACATCCAGGTTAGAAAGCCTTTTTTTTTCCTTTAAAAATGTGTATGCCCTTGAGGGATATGAAACTATAAAACCAACGAATGGCCAAATGAGACCATTCATTGGGGAAGTTAATTTTACACTGAAAGGCACTTAAGCAGCTTGTGGTAAAATAATAGATAATTCTGAAAAGCATCTACACTTCTGACTATATGGGTGAAGCACAGCTTTCTCTCCAGACAGCCTATCCTGCCACCCCACTAACAAGCCTCTTCTGAGCACCCTCCCCAGCAGCTGCAGTTACCTCCCTGTTGGTTCAGCAAGATGGCTAGGAGACTGGCAGGGGTATCTTGGTAGTGGTGGCAGCAGACCAACTCAAAGTAAGCTGGCACTGAATTAAAGGGGTGTGTGTGTTAACAAATACCAGGTTCTGTAGCTTATATTTCAGAGGAAGACACTGCCAAAAACCCCTTTGAGTATTCCTTGCTTAAGTAAACCCTGTGAAATTCATAAGTCCATAAATTGATAGGTGACTCTAAGGCACATACACACAGAGAGCTTTTCTGAGTAGCAAAAATTTGCATTCTGGCATCTTCCCTTGGAGCATGCATAAGGAGAATGTTTATGTGTGTGTATGTACACATACTTACACACACACTCCTTCTTTGGAGGTTTTTGAACAGAGGCTAGATGGTCATCTGTTGGAAGTGCTTACTTCTGCATGGCAGGGGGTTGGACTGGGTGGTCCTTGAGGTATCATCCAACTCAATTATCCATATATATATATATATGTGTGTGTGTGTGTGTGTGTGTGTGTGTGTGTATATATATATATATATATATATATATATATATAATTTAGCATGTAAAAATGTCAGCCTCAGTTTCACTACATTTTCCCTCAACCCACCTGCATTTTCTTCCTGTCATTCTTAGCACTGGGGATTATCAGAGAGGGGACGGGACAGGACAGGGACAGGAACAAAGCGGATTGCTCTCTCATCTTTTCCTCATCCTTATTGTGCAAAAGAATGTCATAAACGTTGCACTTATCCAGTGATTATCCTGTCAGCAAACTGGAATTGTCCTGTCACTAGTACTGATGGGTTATTTTGTTCACGAAAAATGAAGGGAAGTGATGGAACAATTCCACTTCGCTGACAGGACAATGAAGGGATCAGTGTGACATAGGACTTTATCAGACACAGGGAATTGGAAGTATAATCCGATGGCAATCTGAACGCAATCGTGGGGTTTAATGTTATTGTGTGATAACCCACTACTCACAAATTCAGGCAATGGGAAGTCAATCCGAACGCAATCATGTGGTTTTGCGTTATTGTGTAATAGACTGCCACACGCAAATTCGGGCAGTGGCATGCTATTTTTGGGCAATGGGGAGGCAGTTTGAATGCAATGCATATTCACGTAATTGCGCGAAACTAGAGATTTTAAGTGAATGAGTTTTGGCCGCACTTTTTTTTCATTTGAATTTAAGAGAAATTCCTCCCGTTTGATAAACTCCATCTTCAGAAAGTCTTTCGCGTGATCGCGGTCAATTGTACTTCAGGGATAATGTCTAGATAAGCATGACATATGAAAGTCCTTCATGTGATCGCATGATAAGGACGGGACAAGGACATCCTTTTCCCCATGTGATAATCTCCATTGAGTTGTGAGACTCTGGCTTTTTTATTTTCTTTCTGCATGAAAATTCATGAATACTTTTCCTAATGTATGCTCTTTTAAGCACATTTTTCTTCATTTTATGCATCTTATCATGTTTTCCCTATTCGCTAAGATTTGCCTGTGATACACATTTGTAGTTGTATGCATTTATGTGGATACAATTTGAAAACGAAAAAGAAAAAGAAAGAATTTAATGCCTGAGGCTTCTTCCCAATGACAGGAAATCAAAAGTTATGTGCAAGCTTTTGTTAACAAACTTGCAGACTACATATCAGAAAGATTAATAAACAGATCTCATTAATGAGAATTTCTTACCCATCCCAAGTTCTTCCCATTTGAAAATTCGCAATATTTCTAGTATCCAGTAATCCGAGGTGCCTCGGTATGACTCTTTAGATCAGCAGTTCTCAACCTGTGGGTAACGACCCCTTTCGGGGCCGAATGACCCTTTCACAAGGGTTGCCTGAGAACATTGGAAAACACATATTTCTGATGGTCTTAGGAACCAAGACATCGCGATTTTATGGTTGGGGTCACCATAACATGAAGAACTGTATTAAAAGGTTGCGGCACTAGGAAGGTTTAGAACCACTACTTTAGATGAACATTTGAATTTACTTTCAGTTTGAATGTCTCATCCATGGTGCTTACTCATTACTAAACCATCTTACTTCACATCAGGAAAAATAGAATGTCATATCCTCCAACATTTAACAGAAAAAAAATTGGGACACCTCTGGCTAAGCAATATCAGAATGTGGCCAAGATGGAAAAAAATATTCATGAGGAAGAACACACGAGCCAAGAAGAGCTGCAGCAGTTTGCTTTTGCCTGGGTCTACTGGAAGGTCAATATTCTACACCTCCCCTTCGCCCTCATGTTAGTTCAGTGTAAATTACTTTTGTTCCCCTGAATTAAGGCCTGGTACAGACTGCCAGAAAGCGGCAGTCTGGGGCTGATTTTAGGGCTTGGGATTGTGGAGTGACCGCATGGTCCCAAGTCCTACCATGCTGTGGCGGCACCATCGTGGCACGGCCCTGTCCACATGAGGGCTGCCATTATGATGCAAGCACAGTGCAGCATCTGCACATCACGGCATCCATCTAAATCCATTTAAATATATCTAAAATCCATCTAAATCCATCTAAAAATAGCATAAATTCCATAAAACATACAAAAGTGAAGTATTAATTAATGTCCGCTCCCTCCATTTATGGAAGCCTCAGTAAAGTATTAAGTCCAGAACATGTTTGAAGACTGGATGTCTAGAAGTTACCACCAAATTGAACTTAACAGCAAGATCTGTTTGTGGTTCACTTGAAAAGTTAAAAACTTGCACAGAACTGAAGCAGTTGATCTCCATCTTGGACAGAGGCTGGATCTGCATTTTAAGGTCCCTTTGTTTGCAAATTACAAGGAACCAGAAATTGGAGAAAGGGAATCGCCTATGGTCAGCAGGGGTGCCCTGGTCTAATAAAAATGATGTTACAATGGCTAGAGCTTTTTAATTCTTGACAGGAGCTTGGTTCAAAGGATTTGATAACAGTCAGCTACACGGAGAGAGGGCTGCTGAATTAGCAAGTGGTGCACAGACTGGGCTTTGTCAAAGAGGCAGAATTAATCTGTCCGAATGAGACTCAAATACAGATTGCCCTAAGGAATTCCTTCCACTTTGGCTTTCAGAATTCATGAGCTACAAGTCCATCACATGCCGGTTACATTAACTGACTGATTAAGTCCATCAGGGCAAAACTGTATGCTTTGGACACTACGACCACATTCCCCACCTTTCTACCTTTCCTAGATTATGAAAAATTCCAGGCTTCTAGTATTCTTTATATGACCTTTACATATGTCAGACAACGAACCAAGCACCCTCCCTCCCCATCCTGCTTTCTAAAGCTGCTACCAAAGAAAGTGGTCCTGTTGCACAAGCTGAGAGCTGCAGATGACGCTGTGCCCCAGGAGCTTTTGCTACCATGGGGATGATGACAGGCAGTAGCCTGCAGGGACAAGCCTCCGGGCAGAAAGCAGGAACATTCACTGTAACTTCAGAAACCCTCCAGGAATGCTAGAAAGCCAGTCATGAGGTACCTGTATTCCAGAGAGAACTTAGTCAGCTCTTTGTTGTCATGCAGCCACTTGAACTCTAGGGGCCAGCTGCCTTCTGCCATGCAGGTCAGGACCAAGCGGTTCCCCTCCAGATGGACTTGGGTGCGCACCGGCTCCGTCTTGAAATATGGGGAAACATCATCTGTGGGGGAAAAGTAAAAAAGGGGTTAAATCCTGGGTCCTGTATATTTATCCCCATATATAAAGACCACAAGAATATTGGGCCAGACAGTTTCTCACTTGCTCGCTTATTCTTTTTAGTCTGTGTTGCACAGTGAATACTGGATATTCTCCAGAAAGATATGAATGAAAACCTATAGTGCAAGCCTGGAAAGATTTATCCTCTTATTTACAAACAGCATCCAGCTCACCCACCCTATCCCACTTAATAATAATAATAATAATAATAATAATAATAATAATAATAATACTTTATTTTTAGCTCGCCTTTCCAGAGATCTTCTTGCTCTTATTTCTTGCTGGTCACACATTTAGAGAAATTCTAGACTTTATGGTTCCCTGAGTCTTCCTAATTAAAAGTATGCCACTCTCAAAGAATAAGCAACAGCCACAAAGAGACTGTTATAAACTAAATTTGGAGGCACAGATCTCCCCCAAGAATCCCTGTATATTGTTCAGTAACATTGTAATTGCCATTTGTTTGGGTCACTGGCTTGTAAGTGTACTTGCTGCCACCAAACAGCAACCTTCATATGAACTGGGTAACATTTTCAGGGTAAGATGTGAATATAGCATAATATGCTACAGACAAATTACTTTATATGGATGCTGTTTGGGACAGATGCCACAGAGATCTGGACATACTATCACCTGCAGGTTTTAATAGGATTGTTAGTAGAAATGGGGAGGGGGAGATTTGGATTAGTATAATACCAGTGGTACTCAAACTGTTTACCCTTGGTAACCCCCATTACAATTAAACAAGGAATACTCTGAGGTGGTTTTGCCAGTTCCTTCCTTTGAAATATAGCCTACAGCACTTGGTATTTGTTGGTGCTCTCTCTCATCCAAGTACTAACCAGAGCTGCCCCCCCTTAGTTTCCAAGATCATATGGGACCTGGTGCCTTTAGGGTATTTAGGTCCCTTCCTTTGAATATGTTGTTGTTGTTGTTGTTGTTGTTGTTGTTGTTATGTGTCTTCACATCATTTCCGAATAATGGAGACCCTAAGGTGAACCTATCACAGGATTTTCTTGGCATGTTTCTTCAGAGGGGGTTTCCCATTGTCATCCTCTGAGGATAAGAGTGTGTGACTTGCCTAAGGTCACTCATTGTGTTTCCATGGCCGAGCTGGGATTCAAACCCTGGTCTCCAGAGTCATAGTCCAATGCTCAAACCATTAATACACCACAGTGGCTCTCCTCCCACGAATATACTCCTCTTATATGTGAACATTTTAAAATGTTAGCCAAGTAATTTCTGCATTTTTCACTTTTTACTTTAATTTATTTTTCACTATCTTTACTTCTATTTTGCTCATCACTTCCTGTTATTCACCTCTGCCATTATTAGCTTGTGTTTATAATCCTCCAGTCATTGCCACAAACCCAAATATCCTCTGTTTAAATAGTACACAGCTCCACTTTCCCCTTCAGCAGGCATAAATGTTACATCCTTCTGGCCACTGCAGTTGCTGAGATGAACCAGAAAGCCTTGCTTTCTATTTTTACCTTGCATTTTAGGGCCTGAAAATAAGAAGCAATGACTCCCTGGTCTGTGGTTTTGACAATGTAGTAATGGGTTGGGTGCGCTCTGTTATTCTCTTCCTTGTTGGCTGGGTTGCACAAACCATATTGAGTTAAATATGGTAGCTGGCAGCCAGCAGCCTCTTTGATGGCTTTAGGAAGGAATTTAAAGCTAACCATTCCTGTCCATGTGAACAGCTGTGTACGAAGAAATTTACTCTGAATAAAAAACAGACAACCAAGGATGTTCACTGTTGTTTTATAATGGTATATCAGCATATGAGGCACAATTTTAATGAAGCAAACAAAACCTTAATGCCATCCAACAAGTGGATTTCCCAGTCTTGCCAAATAACCAGCATTATTAGTTCACAACATTTTTACTAGACCACCGGTTGAATGTTGTCACAAACTAAGATGCTGGGAGCGGGGTGCAGGGAGAACAAACACTCTTCCATCCAATTAAGAAGACATCTTCCTTGTCTAATTATATGAAGATGATTGTTCCTCATTAGAGATTATTATTTCTTATTAGGGGAAACCAGACCAGTTACAGTCCATCAAGCTAGACATTTCCCCTTGCACAACCCCACCACCTTTGACTGGGGAAACTGGTATCCCTGTGCATATTCTCTGAATAAAAAGTATTCATAAATATGTGCAAGCCTACACAGGATTATTATTACACACCTCGGGGAGCTGAAATGACATAAGCTAACACACCTTAGCTCTCTTCTGCAACTGACATTCTGTGCCATATTGTTGACAGTAACATGATTTTGACCCTTCTGCCATCCCAGCTCTTACCTGAGCCATTTAGTAACCATATCAACTAGAGCTTAAAGTCCATCTAGGATTTTTCTAAGCTGCTTTGCTTCCTTTATTCCCAGCTGGCTTCTTAGCATTTTAAAAACCTTTGCTGGGTTTTAAAGATAGAGGGTGGAACAGGCTTGGGAGAGCGAAGATGAGGGGAACAAGAAAGCAAATTCTGCCATTTTATTTGCGATGTTAAAACTGCCGGTTGAAGTGCACAGCTTCATTTTCTGTTTAACAAATGGAATTCTTTTTCACTTCAAAGGCACATTCATATTTCCCAACAGCTTTCAAGTGTACTTTGAATCACATTATTTTTATACATGCCAAGAAATAAAAAATAAAAATAACAATCCTCAACAACCTCCTTAGCTTTACTTCCCAATATCAATTTGTTATAAAACAATTACATTCCAGGACCTCCATGATTAAATTCCTCTTTTCATGTGGGACCAATTCAGAAAGAGGAGGGGGAAAAAAGAGCCACTTCAACTAACAAACAGCATACACGGGCACTTGCGCATACACACACACACACACACACATATGTAGAAAGCACAATGTTAAAAGGGTTTAAGCTTTTCAAGCCCCCACGCAGGGCAATTTGCTGTGAGGTACGCATTTATATTTTATTGCTTCTCTTGTCCTCTGGGGCTTTTTGGAAGCTGAACAAACTAAAGAGTGTCAACTTCAAGGCTGTAAAACGTTTGAAGTGCACACTTTACTCTAAAGGTATCACAGTTTCCTGCCAGGGTTAGGGATCTGACAATCTTCTAAAGAGAAAATAGAACCGGAGTAATCTTAATTTACTGATATGTTGGCAGGTTCCTGTGGAATGCAGTATTCTAGGAAATACTACAAAGAGGATATTCACATTATGCGTCCAACCCCATACCACATCTTCAATTGAGGCTACAGTCGGGCAGAAATGATGAAGTCCCAATTTAGAAACCAGATCCCATTCCCAAATTCTGACTTCTATGCTACCTTGCCATGGATACATACGCAAGTGCTCATAAAGATCCTGTGTGGTCCAGTACTTTATTCCAACTAGGGTGGTCAGCAGAGCTCTCTCTCTCTCTCTCTCTCTCTCTCTCATCCCAATGGGATTTTTGTGTAAACATCTACAGAACATATAGAAATTAAGGCATACACAATCTGTCCCGTCACTGCTCTTTACTGAAAGAAACGTATTAGCCACTGACTTTTTCATTTCATTAAATAGCTTAAGACACCAAACCCAGAGGAGAAACAAGACTGACAAATCTCACTATTGGGTAATGATACAGAAGCACTGCAAAATATTGTGTAAATATAAAACTGGGTGAGGGGCAATTTAAATAACTGAGGATGAAAGGATGTTTTCACTTATCCCTTTAACGTGTGGCTTTGATGTATTATATAATATTTTACTCTGACTGAGAAAAATCAATCCCCTTTCCCCCTTTACATTTATTTTTCTTCTGTATTATAGTATCAGACCATATGGCACCACTTTGGAGAGAGAAAAAAAAGGTGGTAAGGTTTGATTTAAATTGGCACTGTGTATCTAAACTCATTTCAATCTCAGATTACTCCTGAGCAGTGGTTTCTAGAAGCATTTATCTGCCTGGTATTAAACATGTAGTAAACTCATGGCAGTCAAAGGATATAATGCAAAGTCTGAACAAATAATATCAATAACGTTTTTTGGGAAAACCCATCAATATACCCATTAATACAAGTTTATGCTCCAACTGCAGAGGTAAAAGATGAAAAAAAATTTGGAAAGATTCTGTGCTGGAGTTCAGGGGGAAATTGATCACATCCAAAACAGGTTTTCTTGTAAATCACAGGTGATTTGAATGCAAAAGGAAGAAACAGAGCAGAATCAAAGACAGTAGGAAAATTTCACCTAGAATCAAGAAATAAAACAAGAGACTGACTGACTGAATTTTGCAAGGCCAATAGTTGGTTCATAGCAAATATGTTTTTCAAGCAACCAAAGAAGCATGGACATCACCTTTGGCCAACATAGAAATCAAATAGGCTACATAATTGGAAGGAAAATAGTAAGAAACTCAAATTTTTTATGCAAAAAGAAGACCAGGAGCAGATTGTGGCACAGACCATGAATTGCTAATATAAAAAATTAGAGTGAAGCTAAGGAAGAACATTAAAAGAACCATGGTGCCAAAATACAACCTGAAGAACATCCCCTAAAATTTAAAGATTTATTATTGGGGGGAAAAAAGATTTGCACTATTTAGCCTAATTGATCAGGAGCCAGACAAACTCTGGATTGAAGCCTGGGGCATTTTCAAGGAGAAATGCAAAAAAGGTAATACCTGCAGCCAAAAAGTAAGAGAATCCTCTGTGGATGACAAATGAAACTCTTCAAGCAGTTGAGTGCAGATGAGAAGCACCTTGCCTGATCCCCTTTCCATCCAAGCAAAATTAAAAGGTGAATGCAACTGTTTAACAACTTGCACGCAGGGACAAAGAGACTTACTATAATGGTAAATGGAGAAAAATATGACAACAAAAAAAGAAGAACAAGAGATCTTTTCCATAAGATCTGAGAAATCAAAGGCAAATTTAAGCAAAGAATGGGGATGCTCTGGGACAAGCAGGGGAACACATTACCAAACAGAAATACAAAGATAATGGAAACAATATATTAAAGAACAATATAAAAGAGATGAAAGGATGAGATATTCTTTAAGGAAGAACCATTTGAAGGTGAACCTACAATTTTAGAAAGTGAATTGGAAGTCCCATTCAGAGTACTTGGTAGAAATAAATCACCAGGAACAGATGGTATATCAATAGAGCTACTTCAAACTACAGAGACAGAATCCACCCTTGCTCTAACTAAAATTTGTCAACAAATATGGAAAACAAAACAGTGGCCCACTGATTAGAAATGCTCAGTGTACATTCCAGTTGCCAGGAAAGGGGAGACCAGGGATTGCACCAGATCATTGCGTTAATTTCTCATGCAAGCAAAGTGATCGTCAAAATTCTACAACACAGACCATTACTATATATGTAGTGAGATGCCAGATGTCCAAGCTGGGTCAAGGAAAGGAAGTGGCAATATTGCAAATATATGTTGTATAATGCAGCATACCAATAAAATAAAATAAAATAAAATAAAAATCAGAAGAAAATCAGCCTATGCTTTATAGGTTATAGCAAAGCCTTTGATTGTGTAGATAATTTAAAAAAATCTATGGCTGTCTCTTAAAGAAATGAGTGTGCCACAATATTTGATTGTCCTGATATTGTAACCTGTATTCAGGACAATAGGCTTTAGGACAAAATACAGAGCAACAGAATGGTTTCCAGATGGAAAGGAGGTCGGGCAATGGTGCATTTTATCACCCTGTCCATTTAACTTGTATGTTGAACATATTATAGGTAAAGCAGGCTTAGATTCATAGAATGGAGGCATGAAAACTGGAGGAAGGAACATCAACAATTTAAGATATGTACATGACACCATACTACTAGCAGAAAATAGCAAAGACCTGGAACAATTACTGAAGAAAGTCAAGGAAGAAAGTACACAAGCAGGCATACAGATGAACATTAAGAAAACAAAAATAATGACCATAGATTATTAATAAAACTTTAAGGTAGACGATGAAGATATTGAAATAGTTCAAGATTTTCCACACTTTGTCTCAGTCATTAATCAGAATGGAGAGTGCAGTCAAGAATTCAGAAACCTTGGACTTGGAAGGGTAGTTATGACTGAATACTAAATTAGGATTGCCCATGCCATCATACAGCCAATTTCTATATATGGTTGTTAAAACTGGACAGTGAAGTGAGTGGATAGGAAGAAAATCAACTCATTTGAAATGTGGTGCTGGAGAAGAGTTCTACAGTGGACTGCTAAAAAGACCATTAAATGGGCCCTGGAGCAAATAAATCCAGAACTCTCCCTAGAGGCAAAGATGACTAAACTGAGACTGTCATACTTTGAATATCATGAGAAAGCATGACTCAGTAGAAAAGAGAATGATGTTTGGCAAGCCAAAAGAGGAAGAACATATTATGGATGGATAGACTCAATTAAGGAAGCCACAACCCAGAGTTTGCAAGATCTATGTAGGGCTGCTGATGATAAAAAGACTTGGAAGTCTCTCATTCATAGGGTTGCTGTAAGCTGAAGTTTACTTGACAGCAGTTCACAACAACTGGTGGCAGCTTTGGATTTTTAGGTGCCAGTGTTAAATCTGGGTATAATCCACTTGGATCCATGCCCATTCATAAAACTGAACTTTTGATGGATCTCCAACCCATGTTAAGTGTCAAAACTCAGCATATGATGGGCATTTCCTCTGTGATAAATAACATGTCAAAGGCCCCATACAGACAGGCCAAAATAAAGGTGCTTCAGGTCACTTTGGAGGTATGCTGTTTAAATTATGCATGCGTCCTAAGAGTCTGGAAGCTGTGCCAAAGCTACACTCCAGTCCTACATAGGAATCTACAAGTCCCACGCAAATAGCCCATTCTCCCCTGCAAGATTTTCACAGGTATGCAAGCTCCTTGCAGCGTTTTTCCCCCCTGCATGGAAAGCCTACGTTGATGCCCCCTGCCCATCCTCAAAATAAGGCTTTGAAAGGCTCTACCCTTCACCCTCTCAGGGAAGCCAGAGGAGAATTGCCAAGAAGGGCAAGGGGGTAGCTGCTGTTTAGTCAATAATCAACTGGGCTTTTCCAGCATTGCTACTGAATACTTAAAGAAAGAAAGAAAAGAAAAATCTTTGAGATTTTTCAAGCACTTAACAGGAACACTTGAAAAGCCCAATTGATTTGGGGGAGGGCAGAACAGCTCACATACATCTCTGTACTAGACTGGAAGAAGAGGGTCAGCTCTCAATATAAGCAGGCAGATGATACAGTGTTGAACCAGCAGGGCAGATAGAGGGTAAGATTCCTTATAGTTCTACTAGGTCTGGCCAGTCTGCAGGAATCATCATAGCTCTGTGTCAGAAGAGAGAGCCAGCATGTTGCAGTGGTTAGACTAGAACTCCAGGAGACCTGGGTTTAACTCCCTACTCAGCCATGAAAACCCAGTGGGTGACCTTGGGCAAGTCACACACTCTCAGCTTTAAAAGAAGTCAATAACAAGCACTCTTTGAACAAATGTTGCCAAGAAAACCCTTCCTTACGAAAAGATTGTGATAAGTTGGAAATGATTTGAAGTCACACTACACACACTAGTCACAAGAACTAGTTTTGCACTGGAGGATCCACAGCCCTGGGTATCTTGCTAGGCTAATCCAATTTAAGCCCACAAGGCCCCCAGTTTAAGCCCCGAATCCCTGGCATCTAGGAAATCCAGATTCTTAAAGATCTCAGTTGCCACTGACAACTTTGTCTGATATAAACTACCAAGGCATTTTTGTAGCAGCACCTTTAAGACTTGTTGTTGTTGGAATATTAGTACCAATGCTTGTTTTGTAGATCTATGTTTTCTTTCCTTGAGAAGGGGTGTGTGTCTTTTAGCAGGAACACTGATGTATAACTCTATGGTCATTTGGTCAGTGTTGCTTGTGAAGAGGTCACTTCCCATGGCCTTTGTTATCTGCCCTCTTCTTCTCTCTGATCACACCAAGCATGGATGCAGAAACCAGGTTATACTATGAAAGATGTTTTTTTCTTCTTACACATATGAGAGTCAGCTCTAGGGACTCTTCTATCAAATATAGTTTTCTCTACTGATTAGTTATTTTGTAGAACCTAGATGTAGCATTGAAGTAAATTTATTTTTACCTACCAGTGTATCCTGTTTATTTAGAAGAAGCTCAGATCTAGCTGTTTTTACCAAATACCTGTGGAGTACATGCTTGTTGCTATGTTGTTGCTGCTGCTACTAAAGGGATTTAACCACAAATAACCAAAACCCTAATTCTAACAGTTGTTGTGTGCCTTCAAGTCATTTCTAACATATGACAACCCTACCACAGGGTTTTCTTGGCAAGATTTGTTCAGAGAAGGTTTGCCATTGCCTTTTCCTAAGGCTGAGAGCATGTGGAATGCCCAAGGTTACCCTGTGGGTTTCACAGCTGAGCTGAGCATTGAATCCTGGTCTCCAGAGTCATAGCCCAACACTGGCTGGATTTTATTTTTGCATGAACCTCTGTGGGTTAAAACTGCTTCTGCATATGGAGCTACATTTCTTTCCCGTCCTCCTCCTTTTTTTTATTGCAAGAGGCTAACATGGCTACTTCTTTGAATACAAAGGCATTTTTGGTATGGGAAGCACACAAAGCATGTTAGTTGGAGAGAAATTGTATAGGGAATGCTGCAAGCCATACCCACATGAAATATAAGTCAATTTAATTGTTTGTGCAGCTTAACCTAACTGAACCTGTGAATAATACTGAAGTTTGTTGCTCTTCTCTAACTCAGTGTGGTCAAAGCTCTTGCAGAAGTGGTAGCAGGCAACATTGCTCATGGAGTCACATCGACAGAAATAAATCTAATGCAAATGGCTAATCAGGAAAGTTGCATCCATTCTGCCCTGGCTTGAAGAGAAGGAGAGAATGATTAAAAGAGGTACAAGGCAAGAACTAATGGAAAAAGAGACTATAGATTATTTTAAAAAGGGGTTGGGGGTAAGGGTATCGAGAAGCCTGTGTGGGAAAGATCTACTGTAAGTCATGTGCCCTAAACTTTTTAGGTTTCTCACATCAGATAAACCAAGGGAAATAATTAGAGGCTTGTTTTGTTTTCAGGTTTTGTTTGTTTGTTTGTCTTACTGTTTGCACTCACTCACACTGCAGCAGGAGCTTTTGATCTCTGTCACATTCTGCCCAATTGCAGCCTCTTGTCATTTTAAAAGCCACCCACTAAATACATACTGTATCAGCTTCAGTCTCTAAGGACTCGCCCACTAAACTAAGGATAGGAACACTCTGAAGCCTGGAGAACTTCATTGTTTCATACAGTGATGGCGAACCCACTGCACGCGTGCCGGAAGTGGCACTTTGGGCCATTTCCTTGGGCACAGGGTGAGGGAGAAGGCGGAAGAGGCACGCATGTGCCCATTCCTCCCCCTCCCTGCCTTTTCCTGGCCTCCCTCTGTCTCTTGGAGACAGCTGGAAGCCAGAAAAGGGCACTCCAGAGAAGGAGCCAGAGGAGCGCGCCTCTGGCTCCTCCTCACAGCCTTTTCCCAGCCCCCAGCTGCCTCTTCAAGAGAGCTAGAGGCTGGGAAAAGGGCGGGGAGAGGAGGAGTGACCAGCACGCGCCAGTGCCTCCTCCTCAGGGAGCTTTGCCTGGAGAGACAGCTGGAAGCAGGGAAAGCTCCATGGGGAGGGAGGCAGGGGCCCTCCCCATCTCCCTCCTTCCCCACTTACCTTTCCCTGCCCTCCAAGTGCCCCAAACGGGGCATTTGGAGGGCAGGGAAAGCTCCGTGGGGAGGGAAGCAGGGGCCCTCCCCATCTCCCTCCTTCCCCACTTACTTTCCCCTGCCCTCCAAGTGCTCCAAACGGGGCACCTAGAGGGCAGGGAAAGGTCCGTGGGGAGGGAGGAAGGGGCCCTGCCATTCCTATTCTTACCCTTTTTCCTTTCCTTGCCCCCAAAGGGCTTTAGAGAGCCCTTTGGGGTGAAGAAAGGTCCGGGAAGAGGACCGGGGCCCTGCCCATGGCTCCTCCCCCTCATGGGCCTTTGTTGACCTCCAGCTGTCTCTGAGAGACAGCTGGGGGCTGGGAAAAAGGCAGGGAAAGAGCCCCGCCCAGAGGGTGGAAGCTCCGCCCACAGAGGGTGGAAGACACACCCCCCTGGGCCAGAAGCCCCACCCCAGCATGCAGCCCCATCCCAGGGGGCAGAAGCCCCGCCTCCTGGCACGCAAACTTAAAAAGGTTCACCATCATTGCATCACCACTGCAATTGCCATTCTGGGTGATTAGAAATGATGCTTTGTTGGTCACCTTTTCTTTTCTGGGAGGGTAGTAAAATTAGAAGAAGGCTAGGATTGGGAAGGGCAGCTATGAAAGAAATGGATGAGATCCTAAACAGCAAAGATATTACTTTGGACAACAAAGCGAGGATCGTCCAAGCCATCGTATTTCCCATTACATGTACAGATATGAAAGCTGGACAGTGACCAAAGCCAACAGAAAGAAAATCAACTAATTTGAGATGCGGTGCTGGAGAAGAGTGCTGATGATATTGTGGACAGCCAAGAATACAAACAAGTGGGTTCTTGAACAGATCAAGCCCAATTATCCCTGGAAGTCAGGATGACTAAATTGAGGCTGTTGTATTTTGGCCACATCATGAAAAGGCATGAATCACTACTAAAAACAATAATGCTAGGTAAATTAGAAGACAGCAGAAAGAGAGGTAAACTACATGCCAGATGGATGGACTCAATCAGCGAAGTCATGGAACTGAGCAGATCAGTGGAGGACAGAGAGTCTCATCCACAGGTTTGCTTCAAAGGTAGTTAACAACAATTAACAACAATTCTTGCTATTTGGAGATATATGCTGACCCACTTATACGTAACATTTATATGTTACAAAGCCTTTTAAGGTGGTTTTTTTCCAGTTTCCAAAATGTTTTTCTGGCTGAAATTTTAAAGCGTGGGACTGGGGCTGAGTTGGGGTTAGTGAGGTTCCTATTATTATTATTATTATTATTATTAACCTTTATTTATGAAGCGCTGTAAATTTACACAGCGCTGTACATGCAATCTTTTTAGTTAGACGGTTCCCTGCCCTCAGGCTTACAATCTAAAAAAGACATGATACAGAAGGAGAAGGGAGTGGTGACGAGAAAGGGTAAGAGGTCCAGCAGTTCCTCTCAACCTCCGAGGCCTGGACCAAGGCAGATGGACTGGAGGGAGGGCAAGGCTTCATAATGGATGGTTAATCATTATCCAGGGAAAATACATAATCACAAGTAGGATAATACATATACAGTACATAGGAATACAGGAAATGGATCGATAAACAGCCAACAACAGAACATCAGATAGTAAGCGACAATTATGCGATGCCTGGGAAGGCTTCTCTGAATAGGATGGTTTTCAGCTCCGTTTTGAAGCTGGTTAAAGAAGTGATGGCTCTTGCTTGTGGAGGAAGAAGGTTCCAGGAGTGAGGGGCAGCAAGTGAAAAGGGGCGAATCCGGGATGGGGCAGAGGAAATCCTGGGCTGAGACAGCAGACCTTGACTACCAGAACGGAGGGCCCTGGTGGGAAGGTGAGGAGAAAGAAGGTCTGATAAGTAAGGAGGGGCCAGTCCATGGAGGGCTTTGAATGTCGACAGCAGGAGCTTATACTGAATGCGGAAAGGGAGAGGGAGCCAGTGAAGGGATGCCAACACAGGAGAGATGTGGTCAGAGCGGTGGGTGGAAGTGATAATGCGTGCAGCTGAATGCTGGACAGAGATTAAAGGACGGAGGTGAGAAAAAGGAAGCCCAGCCAGGAGGACATTACAGTAATCCAGTCGTGAGATCACTAGGGCATGGACCAGGATCTTGGCAGTAGAGGCAGTGAGATATGGTCGGATTTTGGCAATATTGTACAAAAGGAATCTACAAGCCTTGGCTGTGGTCTGGATCTGAGGGATACACGACAGAGAAGAGTCAAAGATAAAGCCAAGACTGCGGGCTTGCTGGACTGGTTGAATGGAAATGTTGTCCACAGAGACAGAAAAGGAGTGTTGAAGGTTGGGCTTAGGAGGAAAGACAAGAAGCTCCGTCTTGGACATGTTGAGCTTCAAACGCCGATGGCGCATCCACTGTGAGACAGCTGTAAGGCAAGATGAGACTTGCTGTTCAAGCCTTGGAGAAAGGTCAGGGGCAGAAAGATACAGCTGGGTGTCATCGGCATACAGATGGTAGGAAAAACCAAAAGAGCTGATGAGTTTTCCTAAGGACAGTGTGTAGAGAGAAAACAGAAGGGGACCCAGAACAGAGCCCTGGGGAACTCCAACAGATAAGGGAACAGGAGAAGAAGTCTGACCCCCTGCAACTACTGCAAAAGATCTGCCAGACAAGTAAGATCTAAACCAGTCGAGAACAGAGTCTGAGAACCCAAGGTCAGAGAGTATATCAACTAGAAGACAGTGATCAACAGTGTCAAAGGCTGCAGACAGATCGAGAAGAATGAGAACAGAGTAAAGGCCATTAGCCTTGGCCTGTAAAAGGTCATTCGAGATCTTAGTGAGAGCTGTCTCTGTAGAATGCCTTGGGCGGAAGCCAGACTGAAAGGGATCAAGGATGGAATTGGCTTCAAGAAACTCAAGACAGCGCGAATAGACAACCCGTTCCAAAACTTTAGAAAGAAAGGGGAGAAGAGAAATCGGACGATAGCTAGACAGAGAGGAGGGGTCAAGAGAAGGTTTTTTCAGAATTGGGGAAATGAGAGCATGTTTGAAGTCCGAGGGGAAGGAGCCTGTAGAGAGAGAGAGATTGAAGATATGGAGGAGCGAGGGCAGAAAGGAGGGAGCTATAGAGATTAGAAGACGAGTAGGAATAGGATCAAGAGGACAGGTAGCAGGTTTGGAAGAGTTCAGAAGTGTAGAGAGTTCATCCAAAGAGGCAGGAGGAAAGACAGAAAATTTGTTAGGGGAAGGCGAAAGAAGATTAAGAGCAGTAGAAGAATCAGGAGGGACTATCTCAGAGCGAAGAGTGGTAATCTTAGAGATGAAATAGTTAGCAAAGTCATTAGGAGAGAAAGATGAAGAGACAGGAGGAGAGGGAGGTTTAAGCAAAGTGTTGAAGGTGGAGAACAAACGCTGCGGGCACCTCTCATTGGCAGAGATCAATGATTTGTAATAATTCTGTTTTGCCATAGAGAGGGCGCGCGAGAAAGAAGAAAGAACAAATTTGAAATGGATAAAATCAGCCCACTTTTTGGACTTTCTCCAAAGACGTTCGGCCGCTCTAGAGCAGGACCGGAGAAACTTAATGTTGGGGGTAAGCCAGGGCTGAGGCCTAGTCTTAGAGGAAGAAGTGCGTACAGAGACAGGGGCAAAATGGTCGAGAGTTGAGGAAAGAGTGGAGTTAAATAAAGACATTGCTGAATCAGCAGAATCCCCGAGATTTAGGGAAGAGAGAGATGAATCCAGGGTCAGACCAAGATGGTTAGAGTCAACAGATTGAAGATCACGAAAAAGACGTTGAATAGTATGGCGAGGAGGAGGAGTATAAGTGAGAGCAAAGGAGATTAAATGATGGTCAGATAGTGGGAAGTCAAGTGCCAGGTAGTCAGAAATGGCGCAGTTTGCAGCAAGAACTAGGTCAAGACAGTGACCAAGAGAATGAGTTGAAGAGTTGGAGTGTGGTTGGAGGCCAAAAGAAGCTAGCAGAGAGTTAAAGCGAGATGTTGTAGGGTTGTTGGAATCGTCAACGTGGATATTAAAGTCACCTAGGATCAAAGTGGGGACTGAATCTGAAAGGAAGAATGTCAGCCATGATTCAAAGTCAGATAGGAACTGGGTGGCAGAACCTAAGGGCCACCTTGCTTGCATGCAATCTGTAGGCCACACAGTTCCTACCCCTGCATCAAATGGTCTCTGTGGTGGCAACTGAAGTTCACTTCTTTCTCTTGCTTTGCAGTTTTTTTGTTTCCATTTTAATGAGAAACACAGAGGCATGTAAAATACACACAGAGACATACACATACAATCAGCCCTCCCTATCCATGGATTCTGCATCCACAGACTTCACTATCCATGGCTTCACAACATTTTTTTAAAAAAATTACAAACAGCAAACCATTTTGCCATTTAAAAAAAAATACAAGACACAATTTTACTGCACCACTGTATATAATGGGATTTATGCATCCACGGATTTTAGTATAGATGGTTGTGTGTGTGTGTGTGTGTGTGCATGCACATGTACACACACATATCTACACAGCCCTCTTCACCTTGTTCCCTGTGTGAGATTGTTCACTTTAGCTGGAGCTAAAGTTCTGAGGTTGAAAGCAGGCAGGCAGGCAATACTAATCAAGACAGCTACTTTTTTCTGTGACCTGTTTCCATCTTGATGCATTCCTGCAGTGGAAATGACCATCATAAAGAAATCCTTTGTTCTTTGATTTTCCAGGCTGCCTGAAGAAGCATGCGATGATAATTTTATGAACAATGAAAGGGGTCATTTCCCACCAGCAGCACCAATCAAGCTTGACCTATGAATTCCTTAGGCTTCTCCTACCCATATCTGAAGAGATATTTTTGTGGCAGTGAAGGTAAGATAGTACAGCTTTCTAACAAAATAAACAGATTGTCCTTTCCTTCTCAGACATACTACACACAAGTGCCTTTTCCAAAATGGTAGTTTCAGGAAGGAACAGCAGCAACAACAAAAATGCAGCCATCTTCTGAGGTATTCTTACTGCACAGTTATAGCAGTCTGATACCACTTTTAGTGGCATGCTCTATCCTATAGAATCCTGGAATCTGTTATTTGAGGGGCTACACAGAATTCTTTCAACTATAGCACCAGAGCTCTCTGGAGGAGAATTCTAAATACTCCACAAAACCACAAATCTCATGACTCCATAGGACATAACAATGGGATTTAAAAGTGGTGTCAAACTTCTATAATAGTGCAGTATGGAAATAATACTGCGAGTGAGATTAATCCTCTCATAATGAAGATTGCACTACAATGTGGGCCATTTAAGGACATTTTTTTAAAAAAATATGTTTTAATGATAGGCCATTTGGGGGCATTTTTTGTAATCAGGTGGGGCTACAAAAACAGTCCACAAAAACAACCCTACTTTTGGGCTTTCCATCCCTGGCTGGGTGCAGAATAATGAAGGAATCTCATCCATTGGTCAGCTCACAAGACAGCAGCAGACAGGAGAGCATGCATGTAGTATATATGGCCAATGCAGAAGAGCATAAGGACCATACCAATTCAGGTGGCATGGCTTTTGACCCAATGTATTCCTTTATTATGGGTATACTCTCCAACATTTCACAGATGAAAACCAGGACATGTGTTGCCAAGCAACATCTGAGTGTGCTCAAGATGACAAAAGTTATTAATGAGGATGAACACACAAGCTAGATGTTGCAGCAGTTTGCTTTTGGCCAAGGCATTTGGGAAGGATGAAATTCCTCTCCTCTCCTCTCAGCTCAGTTAACTGAGTACAAACCACTTTTGCACTGAATTCAGTTTGCAGCAATGAAAATAAGCCAAGGACTAAGGAGGAAAGTGGGAGAAGACTGAAGATGGAACATTTTAAAAGCAGTTGAAAAAATGAGATGGCAAAAGATTAATTGTTCCTGCCAAATTGGGACAATTGGAGGGTATGTTTTGAGGGTGAATGTGTAAATTGGCCCTTTGAGGTAAGCACGTATCTATAGAAGGAAAGGGGAAAGATCTATGGCAGAGACTTTGCTTTGCCTCTAGAAACTCCACTTTTCAACCCAGTCACTCTAAATGTATGGCTGGAAGGGTGCTTGCCTTTTTCTCTGTTCCGTAAACAAAATTTAAAATTTGCTTCATTGCTTTCCAATGCACAAGTTTTTATACTGCATCAAGAAGGAAATGGAATCACCCCTTCCTCTCTCCCTCACACACACCAGCTATAGAGAGGTGTGTTGTTGTTTTTCACATCACCAATCCAGTAATTTAGCAGTGTATAGGGAGGAAATGGCAATCCATACAGGCAACACGTCACAATAGAGCATCACAATAAAATCAGTGTACAACTTCCAAAATATAATAAAAGAGGCAACAAAATCAAACTTTCACTTTATTGCAGGCTGTTAAAAATCAAGTCTATATTAAAAGGTCTTGTCTTGTTTCTGACATATTGGAGCTCAAACTAGCCTCCAAGTAGAAGGAATTCCACAGGCTGGGAGCTACAGCTGAGATTGCCTCCTTGCATGTCCTTCATGTTCTGACTTTGAAAAGAGAAGATTCCTCCAGGAAGGCATCTCCAGCTGCTCTGTCAGAACGTACAAGAAAAGGCAGCCTTTGGGATACCTGAGGCTGTGACTGTGTGGCAAGGCAAGCTGCCCATCACTGCCATTAAGCATGATCGGCTGGGAGGTGACAATGTTCTAGGGGCAGGCATGGCAGTAAAACAGAAACAAGCTCCTGCTGTTGACAAGAGGCATGGGATGCTGGGTGGGGGAGAAGCATTTCCAAGGAATCTAAGCAAAAACATTACGGATCCCCAAATTTCTTCTTGTTTGTTGGGGGTGCGGGTGGGGAGAAAGGAGAATAGCTTTCACTGTATAGTCTCTAAACCCCACAAAAGCAGTAAAATTAATTGAGTGAAAGCTATTTCATCCCACCATCATTTGGTTATATGTATAACCTGGACATGGGCTAACAAATACTTCCAGCTAAGTTAAAGGTAGATAGATGATTTATACATGTAGTGGAAAGATCTGCTTGAATAGGCTCCGTCTATCAAGATTTTAAGAGCAAACTGACATGATTAATCATGCAGCTGGTAGAAATACCACAGGGTCCTCAGTTGCTAAAGGCCCCTTGCTTCAGCTGGAACCATACATGTGCATATACAAGCTTCTTGTACCACATACTAATGCTGTCAAGAGAGAAACACTCCTGGGAAGGGCATCCTGCCTTGTCCTCCCCAGGGGTAGGCAGCACAAGCTAACCTGCACCAACCCCATTTCACAGCTCTGGTGTGACTGAAGAGGTCAGTGATACACTGGTATTTCTGACTCTGGCCTCAGTCATGCTAACTAGGACACAGGCAAGGGGGATGTCTAGAGCCACTCCCATATACTTGCTGGCATTCTTTACTACAAATCCCAGAATCCCCCAGCAAGCATAAGCAATAGCCATATGGCTGGAGGATTTGGGGCGTCAAGGTCAAAAGCACATCTTTTACAAGCTTTGAACTAAAGTTGTCTGTGTGTGCCTTCAAGTTATGGAGACCCCATGAATTTTCATAAGGTTTTCTTTGGCAAGGAATACTCAAAGATGGTCTTACCAGTTTTTTCCTCTGAAATATAGCCTATAGCATGTGGTATTTATTGTTGGTCTTCCATCCAAATACTAGTCAGAGCTGACCCTGTTTAGCTCCCAAGATCAGATGGGATCTGGTGCCTTTACAGCATTTAACTAAACTGTACCACCAAGAATCCAGTGTCTAAGTATGTTTTCTGCCTCATCCATCCATTCCTCTTTCCTTTTGTGTCATGTCATTCGGACTGTAAGCCTGCTGATTTTTGAACTGTCAACCTGACTCATTTCTGGTACTTATAAGCTGCTATGGGAACCTTTGAAAAGTGAAGAGCAAAGTAAAAATATATTGTGATGATTATTATTTTAAAAACAAACACTTCACGGTGATTTTCCTTAGCACTTAAATACCAATATTTACAGCCAGCAGAAATGAGTTCCTTCCAAGACAGAGGACATACATTGCTATTGAGAATGCCGTATGGAATAACTGGGCGTATGTCTCTGCTGGGTATTATTTCTGATGCAATTAGTAATGAATGCAACTGCTTCCATTCCACAGACAGCTATATTTCAAAATCACCAGGGGTTTACAGTTGGATATGCAATGCATATTTGTAATGATTGCTCCCCACCACACTTTCAACAGTTATCTACACAGTAAAATCTGTTCCCTCACTCACTGATAGTGTCTACATGGCCAGAATACTCCAGGGGCAGTTTGATTCCAGAGCTGCTGTGACATCCCCCCCCTTACTTGGGTACTCCTGTTGTGATGCTAGCCAGCTATTCACACATGCATCCTGCTATGCCACCTGAGGCTGACGCCACCACTGGAGAAGGTCACTCACTCTAAGCTCAGAACAAGACAACCAGCCTCAGTCATAGTGGTTCTAAATAGACACCTGGTGTTGCAACAAAGGGCTCTGCGTCTTTCAGGAAAACCCAAAGCAAGGGGGGTATACTGCAGATTTGGTGGCTAAAGGTTTTCTGGATTTCTCTGATGATGCCAGCCACAGATGCTGGAGAAACTTCAGGAAGAAACCCTTCTAGAACATGGCCACATAGTCCGAAAAACCCAGAAAAAACTGTTTTCTGGACAGTTTGCATTAGAACCAGGCCTTGGAACTACAACATCTTTACAAAACGCAGGCCCGTGACTAATGTTGTCATATTTTATTTTCTCCTGTATCATTTTAACACCTTTGCCTGGTGAAGATACCAGTGGAGCTTTGAAAGCTTGCAGCATGTATTTTGTGCATTTTAGTTGGTCAATTAAAGGTATCACTGTTTTGGCTTTTATTGTATTTTGCTATATTGCCAAAACAGCTTCCCCTGAATATAATTACAGTACTAGAAAGTAAGACTCATTGGACATAATTGAATTTAGTTTGTGGCTAAACCTGTAAAGGACTGTGCCATGAGACTCATGTTACTGCAAAAGTAGACCCTCCACAACACCTTTTCATCTGTAAAAATGAAGGGAGAGATTTTGAGATGCGCAGGATTTGAGGAAAACGTTAGGGGTAAGGCAGGAGAAATGCTTAGATTTATTTTTTAAATTTGCACCATATGCTCCCCAGTTTGAGTTCTCACGTGTACAAAGCTGTCTACATGACTAAATGAGAAGTCCATGTGTTATTTCTTCTGTTCTGCCATGCAGCTTGAGAAGATAATCAAAGCCAATTTAGAATGCCATTACTGTACTGAAGAAAGCCATGGCTACCAGCCCTAAGCACAACTACTGGGTAACTGCAAGTTCAGAGGGGGAAAGACTGGAATGGTTGGGAGGTTGGGAGGGTGGTGGCTGGAAGAAAGCCTATTTAGAAAATTATTGGGGAAAGGATGGGAGTCAGCTCTGGAAATAAACAAGGTGCAAAATGGATTGATTACAAATTAGTGGCAAAGTTGAAGACAAATGGATTACAAATGGGATGAACAGTGTCAGGAGCAAACTGAAGGAAGCTGCTGCAAATCAGGCTCAGCACTGGGACGATCCCTAATCAGATTGGGAAGGAACAACACAACAGTTACATCCAATGGCCACAGAACATTGTGTTTACAGACTGTGTAGGCTTGATGTGTGATTTCAAACCATCCTTGCTCTGTCTGTCTCTTTTAAACTTCATCCAACTTCTCAAATTTGTATACATTTAAATAAATTAAAGTATGCAAATATGTAATGAGTATTAAGGCTGCTGCTAATTTACATCTTTCCCGACATGTAATTAGTCAGAATTTGCATAACATTTGGATGAACAGAACATATGCCAAAGTGCTATGTTCCATTCATTGTACAATATTCTGATGTGAAAAAAAATTGGTTCATTTCTTAGCCATTCTTAGTATACAGTATAATGACTTAGAAAAGATGAGAATTGGGAGCAAAAGGGAAATGAAGACCTTGCTATTACTACATACTGCTATGTTTCTTTCACTTAGAATTTGTTCTGCATTCACATTTCTTTATACAGATGTTGTTGACTATGAGGTCCAGAAATGTAAGTAGGTTTAAAATGAAAGCCAGGATTTTTAGAACTCCGGCCTAAAGACCACAGAAAATTCCTCAAGGACATACTTGATCTACAGAGGTAGACCGTAGCAGACCACTTTTTAATCTGTGTCCCTTGTAGTAAATACAGAGGCTGGGCTCACAGTAGTACGAATTCTTGAGAAGCTTGGCTTCCTGATCATGACTCCCACTACAAGCAAACCATGGATTGTTAACTGTGATATCCCAAGTCAAAAATCTGGCTTGTTTCTCCACTGACCAGTCAGATAAATAACTCATGTTTTGCTCTTGATTCATTCCTCTGACCTATCCAAAAAGAGAGAAACAAATCAAATTTCTAAGCTTAGATGTCATAAACATTGATGGGAGTTTTGTGGTGCAGGGTATACCAATCCAACACACTGCCCTCACCAATCTGGTATTCTGTTTTACTGTACTGTGATATCCTAATACACCCAATGTCTCGACAATGCCATATTGCAGGGGTTGGCAACCTCCGGCCCGTGGGCCGGATGTGGCCCGTGGAGGCCTGCTGACCGGCCCCTGGCTGCTGTTGCCGCCGCCGCCGCCGCCGCCCGTCATGGCTTTTAGCCGCTCTGGCCGCCGCCATTTTGCCACCCAAAATGGCGGCGCCCAGAGCGGCTAAAAGCCACGACGGGCGGCCATGGCAGCAGTGGCAGCGGGCCTCTAGGAGGCCCGCTGCCATCTCTGGGGCCCTCCAGTAGGGCTCTGAGGGCGGCAGGGGGCCTCTGGGGGGCCCGCTGCCGTCTCTGGGGCCCTCCAGGAGGGCTCCGAGGGCGGCAGGGGGCCTCTGGGAGGCCCGGTGCCGTCGCTGGGGCCCTCCAGGGGGCCCTCCAGTGCTGGCGGCCCCCACCAGCTTTTTTGCCGGTCTCTGACGGGGCCTGGGGCCCCGTCGGGGGCCAGCAAAGATGGGGAGGCCTGGCCCCCGGAGGGTGGAAGCTCCGTCCCCGGCATGCGGCCCCACCCCGGAGGGTGGAAGCGCCACCCCCGGCACGCTGCCCCACCCCGGAGGGTGGAAGCTCCACCCCAGCACATGGCTCCACCCCGGAGGGTTGAAGCTCCACCCCCGGCTTCGGCCCCCCAGTCGCCTGAGGGACAGCAACCCGGCCTCCGGCTCAAAAAGGTTGCCTACCCCTGCCATATTGCCTTAAACACTGTATTTTCCTGTTTCATATTTCCACCTAGAATAGATCCTGTTTCATATTTCCACCTAGGAAAGCTCCAACTAGGAAGCCTTCTTGATTTTTATACATCTATTGTCAAGGGCAAAACTATTTTGTAAATGAACACTGGCAGAGAACATACTCAGGGTGAAAAGCCATGTGAACAAAGCTATTTACTACACACCATCAAGTAGAGATCTCCCTAAAATGGATGTGATTGTTTAGATTCTCATTTAGGAGAAATTGGAGTAAAAAAACTCTTTCTTTTGCTTGTGGGTGGGAGAAAACACAGCCTAGTAAATTTTACTAAGAAATCTCAGAATCTTAGAACAATAGCTGAACTCTGGATGGAGAATGTCATGTTTGCTTCAGGGCAGTTCAAGAGAGGGCATCCCTTGTCATGTTCCACTTTCCTTTGTGCACTGCTGGCAAAAGACAGAACCAAATGAGCTCAGCAGAAAGAGAAGGCATAGATATAGCGCAATCAGAAATCCTGTTGGATTACAAGGGAAAGCAAGGACTATTGAAGCAGATATCAGCACTGAGGACTTTGGGTAGCATGAAGCAAGGTGATGTGGGCAGCAGGAACTAAACAGAAGTGACAGAAAACCGGAGGAGTTAAGTCAGAATGACAGGTTCACCATAGGGTCTCCATAAGTCTTAAATGACTTGAAGGTAGACAACAACAACAGCAAAGTCAGAATCAGTAGTGTAGTAAGGAGCCCTTTCACATTATACAATTATAGCACTGTGATTCCACTTTAGCTGCCATGGCTGCATCATATGAAATCCTGGCATTGGCAGCCTGGAATTCTCTGGTTGAGAATTCCAAGTATACTCCCTAAACTGAAAATCCTGGGATGCCATAGGATGTTGCAATGACAGTTAAACTGGAATCATAGTGTTGTAACTGTATAGGGTGAAAGGGCCCTAAATAACTCTAGATACTGGACTTAACAATGATATGGGGTTCCTGTCTCTAGGTTCTCAACATTTGGTCCTCCAGATGTCTTGGACTTCAGCTCCCATAATTCCTGACTGTTGGTCAGGTTGACTTGGGCTTCTGGGAGCTGAAGTCCTAAACAAATAGAAGACCAAAGGTTGGGAGCCACTGCTCTGGATGATGCATATCCAGGACATGCTAAAGGGCTCGTCTGTCGATGGCCTTACTTTAGAATGTGGTAAGCCATGCCTGTTGCATTTGGTGACCATCCTGCACATTTTACCATGTGGAGCTTATGCCCCAAAGTCCTGCCTTGAGAGCTCCAATGGTCAAAATGGAAAAGTAACAATGACACCAGTGTACCATCTGTATGAACCTTGAACATTCCTGGAAATAATTATTTTCTCCTTGAAAACTGAGAAGTGATTTAAAAAGAGCTGGAATCAACAGGGAATCGTATGCATCTTAAGCAGCCTTCTTGCTCAACAGCAAGATCCCTTGTATAAGCATAGTATTTTATTTGACACTGCCATGCAAGTCTTATTTTTGTTTATGCACCTAACTGTAAAGTGTTGCTGTTCGTTTTAGAGCATCCGTGTGCCACAAACTGGACAGTGTCCACTGCATTCCAATTTTTACATACCAAACATCATACCTTAGTGTGTTTCAGGGAACTTTGTGCTGTACAAGGCCTGAGCCACGTAATTCACTCCAATATGAACAAACCTAACACTTTGCTTTTATCCTGAAGCCAAATCCTTGAGTTTCCATTGGGAATGGTGAAGCTGAAGCCTTCATTTCCCTCCTCTCTCTCAACATAATTGTCAAACTTCTCCTTTCACTCTGGTTTGGTGTCAGGGTAGAAGTCTTCCAGGCTTAGGAAGACTCATCCTCTGTTTTATTTTCAGGCTCATAAATATGAAATGCAAATCTTTGTCTGAGTTCTTCCTTGACATCTTGGCTTATGTCAGCCCCAGCTCACCCTTTTCAAGACAGTATGATTGACAGTTCTTCCCAATTGTACTGATGGGCACAAGGACAGGTGGTTGTTTCATGAAGTAAGGAAAGATCCATCAGCTCTCCTTCAGTTTTATATTTTGGCCCCCAGGTCAGTTCTGGAGGCATGGCCCACAGTAGTAGGCAATGCAATGAGCACCTCATCCTTCCCAGTGGAACAGCTTGCTTAATTATATGTATAAACATTAATCTGCATCTAGCAGTCACACAACTAGGGAGGAGGTAAAATAACCTTTTTCCAAGAGAGGATCAAGCATGAAATGCTGTACATTAGTTTTTAATGCCTGCCCTCTTTCTGTTAGGTAGGGTGAGTACACTAGAGAATATGCCCATGCACACATGCAAGGAAGAGAAATATAAACAGAGCCTGCTCCTTATGGGTGCATCTACGCTGAGGGAAAAATGCAGTTGGACACCTCCTTAATAGCTGTGGCTCCATCCTATAGAATCTTGGGATTGGTAGTTTTTTGAGGCATCAGAACACTTTGGCAGAGAAGGTCAAAAGATCTAGTAAAACTACAAATCCCAGGATTCCATAGGCTGGGATACAGCATTTGAAGTGGTGTCAAACTGAATTATTTCTACAGTGTTGATGCATCCTAGACCCAATAGTGGATTCTCTTCCCCTGCTAGCAGAAAGAGGTCCTTGGCTAATTCATTTAAAACTTCAAACAAAAATCCACCAAACAGTGATACCTTTATTGCCAACCGAAATGCACAATACACAATATAAAGGTAGCACTGTTTTGGCTTTTTTGTTTGAATTTACTAAATGGCCAATACAGCTACCCCTGCATGTTTGGTAATGGTAGAGTTGCCATATTCCAGTTCTCCAAAGCCAGGCAGCCTACTCTGCGTAATGTCCATAATTTACATACATGAATAAACACATGCACACCAATCACTCAAAACACTTTCCAGTAGCCCACACCAGCACTCATCTCACCAGCACTTCTGTTTTCCACCCTCACCTCTCAGCCACAGATATCTTGCAGGAATGCTTCTCTGCAATATTGATCTTATTTTACTGAAATGGAGGGGGGACTCTGAAATCCATGAATGGGTATTTCCATCTGGATCACACCCATGGCGCTTGCGTGACTTTGGAGGCGCTTGCCTCCGTGTGATAAACTCCATACTCTCTCAGCCTCAGAGGACGGGAAGGGCAACCACACTCTGAACAAATATTGCCAAGAAAACGCTGTGATAGATTCATCTTAGGATCACCACCACTAACAAGAGGCTATGACACTTCAGTGATTAGCTCAAATCCTAAAATCCAGTTGCAGACCCATTTCTCACAGATAGAACAACTGGGCTTTATTTATTTTATTTTTTTTGCCTTCTATCTGGACATTACTTTTTTGTGGGGAAAAAAATGAAAGCTTACAATGCAGGCCAGCTAATGGTGCAAACCATTAAGTGTAGGGTACCGTGTATAATGCCTACTGTCTGGATAAAATCTGTCTAAAACAAAGGTATGACAATGCTAAGCAATGGGGACTCCCCAGAAAACATATAACTCCGATTTGGATTTGCTCTGAAACCCAAATGTTTCAAAATATTAATGTTTGTTCATAGAATAAAGACAGATCACACAGAAGAAGGAGTGTGGGGGAAGAAGTGAATTCAAGGCTCGTTTCATCCAGTGGCTCACAATATCTCCAGGCATTCAATAACATAAGACGGGCTCCTTATAATTAGCCACTACTGGAAAGAGGATTGCATGCTAGTGGCAGGGACTTTGAAACTATGCAATGGGATGAAGAAATTTAAAGCAGATCCATTCTTATTTCAAGCATCACAATTGTCCCAACAATGGGTTAAATCCAATTGCTAATCAAACTAGGGATAACCAATTGAGTCAATGGGACTTGTACATGTATTGATTTGCCATTCAGTGACTGATGCAGTGGGGTGTATTCTAGTAAGAATTAGCAATCATATTTAGCCCAGCGTTTGACTGACAAGAGAGATATTCCTCAATAAGGTCCTTAAACCAGATTTTATTATATATTGTGTTTACTATTCTCATAACAGTACAACCGCCATACAACCCTTTGGTGGCAGTTGGACACAGGGTTGTACTGGAGGAACTAGAGATTTCTATGACACATCTACACTGGCTGCTTTATCTGGGGACAGTGCAGAGTATTATGTCCTAGACTAGCCCTGGAGCAATCACAATGGCAACTACATGCACCGGGCCAAATATGGTAGAATGCCATGTCATTGTGCATATAGATCAGCTGAGCCAGCATTGCATTGTACCTGCTAGTGCATTACCCCCAGTGCTGCCACTGCTACCACTGTAGCTTTGCCAGCCAAGCAGCTCCTTGTGAAGCCTGGCCACTGCCATAACTTCTACTGAGGTCAGAATGGGGAACCCGGCTCTACCTCCTCCTTGTTGATCACATGGCCACTCCATTCTGACCTTAGCAGACGTGATAGCATGGTAGGCAGGCTTTATCAGAGCTCCTGCTTATGAGAAAGCAGTGGTACCCACTCCAAAAACAGGCCATCTCCTTTCTCTTCACTGCTCAGTGCGGGGAAGAGGGATGGTGTGGCTCTTGGCATGTAGACAACTGGATTTGGCCAGATCGGACCTGATCCAGCTGTCCACATGAACAATGAACCCAAGATCACTCTAGGGTTTCAGGAAAACATTGGAGTTTTTCCTGACTTTGCTTAACTTGGGGCAAAGTCAGGTTAAAGGCAAAAAACAAAACAAAACAAAAAAACCTGGTCTTGAAGATACAGGCATCATACTGTACATTGTTCCATATGCTGAACTCCCCCTTCCTTGCTATCCACACATCTACCAGGCTTCCCCTCCTTTTTGTTTATAGGCATTATCAGGCAGAGTTTGTGTTTGCTATTCACCTGGTTTCTGGGGCATGGCATAGCTTATGCTCATGCCTGGCAGACAGCTCCAGTCTCACTCTTAGTGCCACCTCCTCTCCCTGCTTTCTCGGCCCTGCCCTCACTGCTGCAAATAACACACCAGAGTGATTCCATTAGCTTCTCCCAGAGAAACTGGCAAAGAAGAAGTCAGATTTCATGGTCCTTTAATTAACCCCGGGCAGGGATGAAATGAAGGCCGCAGAGAGGGCAGAAGGCTCTCTGCTCAGCAAGGTGGCTCGCTAGAAAGGCTATGTGGGTGCATCAGTGGCTGCAAAGCTCAAATGAGGGAGGGGTATCTGAGCCAGTTTTTTTGGGGGGTGGCCTTGGAAAAGGGGGAAACGGAAAGACATTTATCTCCCCCTCCCCACATACACTGCTTTCCACTCCATTTTCTCTTTGGCTAAGTCTGTAATTTCTGTCATTTCTGTCAGCAGTAACCCACTGTAATTAAAGGAGCAAATAAAACATGCACCAATTAGCTGTGCAGTCAGCACTGTAATGGAGCCACTTCTCAGTGAGGCACGGCTACTCTGTGACAAACCCACAGCAAAACTGCCAGCTTATCAGGGCAGCCACTACTACTAAATGATGCAGTGGAGCCCCCTCTTAGGTGCATCACTACAGATGTTTCAACAGCTACATACGCGCTCATGTAGCAGCCATGCAGTGCTCTGGTGAAGAAGAAAGAAACTAATGTCTGCATCCCTTGTGTATTGGTTGGTCAATTGATCATGTTTCCATCCAGGCAGATTTATTTCTTTGCTCAGTCTGTGCCCTTGGCACAGTATTCTTGGCTACATGCATGCCATGGACCTGCCAAGATCTATGGTAACAGAGCACAAATGGTCAAATAAGGCTCCACAAAACACACACACATACACACACACTTACACTACTTCTGTGTTGCAACACAAGGAGGATTTAGATTGGAATGGCACGTTCAGAACTCCCATTGTTTGCAGCCTGAAAGTTTTATTTATTTATCACTTCTTCGAAAGAGGGTAATGTAGCATCTTAAAAAGGCCAGACCTTGTATCTCAGTTGAGACCATTGCCTAGGGCAGTTCTAAAATTATTAGTTATCTTTAAGAGTTCAAACTTAAGTAAGTGGCCTGAAGCAAAGAAGCTTCCAATCAGCAAATAAATACTATACTATTTTAGAAACATTATGCTTCTTCTTTCTCACGTGCCCTCTCTATGGCAAAACAGAATTATTAAAAATCATTGATCTCCGCCAATGAGAGGTGCCCGCAGCGTCTGTTCTCCACCTTCAACACTTTGCTTAAACCTTCCTCTCCTCCTGTCTCTTCATCATTCTCTCCTAATGACTTTGCTAATTATTTCATCTCAAAGATTACCACTATTCGCTCTGAGATAGTCCCTCCTGATTCTTCTTCTGCTCATCATCTTCTATCGCCCTTGCCTAAAAATTTTTCTGTGTTTCCTCCTGCTTCTTTGGATGAACTCGCTACACTTCTGAACTCTTCCAAACCTGCAACTTGCTCTCTGGACCCAATTCCTACTCCTCTTCTAATCTCTATAGCTCCCTCCCTTCTGGCCTCACTTCTCCATATCTTCAATCTCTCTCTCTCTACAGGCTCCTTCCTGTCGGACTTCAAACATGCTCTCATTTCCCCAATTCTGAAAAAACCTTCTCTTGACCCCTCCTCTTTGTCTAGCTATCGTCCAATTTCTCTTCTTCCCTTTCTTTCTAAAGTTTTGGAACGGGTCGTTTATTCTCACTGTCTTGAGTTTCTTGAAGCCAACTCCATCCTCGATCCCTTTCAGTCTGGTTTCCACCCAAGGCATTCTACTGAGACAGGTCTCACTAAGATTTCGAATGACCTTTTACAGGCCAAGGCTAATGGCCTTTACTCTGTTCTCATCCTTCTTGATTTGTCTGCAGCCTTTGACACCGTTGATCACTGTCTTCTAGTTGATATACTTTCTGACCTTGGGTTCTCAGACTCTGTTCTTGACTGGTTTAGATCTTATTTGTCTGACAGATCTTTTGCAGTGGTTGCAGGCGGTCAGACTTCTTCTCCTGTTCCCTTATCTGTTGGAGTTCCCCAGGGCTCTGTTCTGGGTCCCCTTCTGTTTTTTCTCTACACACTGTCCTTAGGAAAACTCATTAGCTCTTTTGGCTTTTCCTACCATCTGTATGCCGATGACACCCAGTTGTATCTTACCACCCCTGACCTTTCTCCAAGGCTTGAACAGCAAGTTTCGTCTTGTCTCACAGCTGTCTCGCAGTGGATGCGCCATCGGCATTTGAAGCTCAACATGTCCAATATGGAGCTTCTTGTCTTTCTTCCTAAGTCTGCCCTTCCACACTCTTTTTCTGTCTCTGTGGACAACATTTCTGTTCAACCAGTCCAGCAAGCCCGCAGTCTTGGTTTTATCTTTGATTCTTCTCTGTTGTGTATCCCGCAGATCCAGACCACTGCCAAGGCTTGTAGATTCTTTCGATACAATATTGCCAAAATCCGACCATATCTCTCCGCCTCTACTGCCAAGATCCTGGTCCATGCCCTAGTGATCTCATGACTTGATTACTGTAACGTCCTCCTGGCTGGGCTTCCTCTTTCTCACCTCCGTCCTTTAATTTCTATCCAGCATTCAGCTGCATGCATTATCACATCTGCCCACTGCTCTGACCACATCTCTCCTGTGTTGGCATCCCTTCACTGGCTCCCCCTCCCTTTCTGCATTCAGTATAAGCTCCTGTTGTCAACGTTTAAAGCCCTCCATGGGCTGGCCCCTCCTTACTTATCAGACCTTCTTTCTCCTCACCTTCTCACTAGGGCCCTCTGTTCTGGTAGTCAAGGTCTGCTGTCCCAGCCCAGGATTTTCTCTGCCCCATCTCGGATTTGCCCCTTTTCACTCGCTGCCCCTCACTCCTGGAACCTTCTTCCCACGCGAACAAGAGCCATCACTTCTTTAACCAGCTTCAAAACAGAGTTGAAGACCATCCTGTTTAGAGAAGCATTCCCAGGCATTGCATAATTGTCACTTGCTATTTGATGTTCTTTTGTTGCCTGTTTTATTGAATCATTTCCTGTATTGCTATGTATTTTATATGTATTATCCTACTAGAGAGGCAGGCTAGCTCCAACAGGCCTCCTTGGAAGAAGATTAACTAACCATCCATTAAGAAGTCAAGGCCTCCCTCCAGTCCATCTCCCCTGATCCAGGCCTTGGAGGTAGAGAAGAACTGCTGGCCCTCATCCCCTTCCCCACCACCACTCCCTTCTCTTTTTGTGTCATTTCTTTTTAGATTGTAAGCCTGAGGGCAGGGAACCATCCAATTAAAAAGATTATATGTACAGCGCTGTGTAAATTTACAGCACTTTATAAATAAAGGTTAATAATAATATTAATAATAATAATAATAATAATGCTTCAAAAGATACAGTTGTACTAATGAAAAACATTGTTTAGTTAGGGCTGAGGTAGAAATAGAAACTTGTGATGGAACAGGAACTTTTCTGAATGATTTGACTTGGTCTTCTAACTGGCAATGGTGCAGGCTAGGTCAGTTTCTGAAAGAAGCACTGGTCTAAACCAGTTGTTCCCATCCTTTGTTCATCCAGATGTTTTGGACTTCAGTTTCCATAATTTCTGACTGTCGGTCACATTGGCTGGGGATTCTGGGAGCTAAAATCTAAAACAAATGGTGGCTCAAAGTTGGAAGCCACCAGTCTACACCCATTATACACACAAACTTCTACCCCATCTGCTACCAGGATTAAAGACAGGTTGGATGCACTTATTGCTCCGTCAGCATAAGCTCTCATCATTGTTGGGGAAAGAGGTCTAAATGGGGGGGGGGGAGAGTCGCTGTGGTTGGCAACTCCCCCCAAATGGTTCCTAATGTGGTTTGTGTAACTTCTAATTTGATTTCGGAACACACAAGATCCTTCTCAACTCTTTGAAATGTCAGTGCCATCTGCTCTATGATCAAGGTGGGGAAGCAGCACAGATGCAAGAAAACAGTATTCCTTAATTTGTTGCTTGATCATGTAATTGTTAGGCCACAGAAATCTCTTCAGCATCAGCCAATTTCAGTGCTCCCTGCTCCTCCTCCTGCTGTGTCCCACAAATAAACATTAGATCAGAGACTTTCAAAGTTTGGAAAATCTTCCCAGTATACAGGACAATTTTTGCAACCTGCTATAATGGATGGACCACTGTTGTTCTTGTGTGCCTTCTAATTATTTCTGCCTTATGGCAACCCTAAGGCAACCATATCACAAGGTTTTCTGGAGCTGAGAGTGTGTGACTCACCCAAGGTCACCCAGTGGGTTTTCATGACAAAGCAAGAAACGGAAACCTGATCTCCAGAATCGTAGTCTCAGGTTCAAACCACTATACCGTGCTACCTTTCTGCTGGTCCACTTCTATCAGCCAAATCAGGGTGGCTTCTCCAAGCATGGATTTCTTTGGAGATAGTCTTAGAGGCCCAGAAATAACATTTTCTAAAGAGCAACCATTCCAAACTGGTATGGGATCCAGACTAACCGTGATACTATCAGAAACACTATGGAGCCTCAGAGCTTCCTTTGGCTGAGTGCTGCTCTTGACAATGACAGGGAGCTCTCCATCCCCTGTCTTTGAATTACAAGAGATTTCTAATACAAGAGGTCTCTCCCCCTCTTTCTTATTTTCTAACCTTATTCACACATTACCCCACTGATGCCTCACTTTACATTACTTACCGAAGGAGTAGGGAAATGAAGAAGGCCCCATCCATCCCAGGGACAACACTGGGCTACCAAAATATGGGGTCTATTCACAGCATATTGAAGAAAAAAGGAACCATGGTAAGCTGGGCTGAAGCATGAGGGGATCTCTATCAGGGATGATCAGCTACAAGTCCATGAACCAAGAGTGGAAAATTGAAGCTAGCATGTAGATCACACTTAAGGATTTTAACTCAGACTTACTTTTCTGAATTTATACATGCTTCTTGTGAGATATTCTGGAGCCAATGGGAACTAACAAGCAACACAGAGGGTGACTAGGGCAGGCTTTCCTTTAGAACAGAGAGATTGGTGCAAACAGTAAATTGGTGAATGGGGCCATAGGGTTACATGATCCCAATCTCACACCCCATTGATGCACTGTTCCTTTCATCCTCATTCTTGCCATGTTCTGCATGGCTTCTTAAATGGGAATTTCTGCAGATAAATGCATGATTGAAAAGTCTACATAAATTGGGGTCCAAACTGTTTGTTTGTTTTTATATGGCAGCTTTCTCCCAGAGTGGGATCCAAGGCAGCTCACAAAAGGAAATCAATCAATTGATTTCAATTTAAAAAAACTATTAAAATAGCCACAATTAAAATAATATAAAATTATTTTAAACATAGAAGAGTTTAAAAAATAAATAAAACACACACACCAATTTAAAAAAACCTCTCTAGCATGGTTACATGTTAAATGCCTGCTGAAACAAGAAGGGTTTTGTCTGCCAGTGAAAGAAGAGCAAGAAGGAGGGCAACCTAGCCAGAGGGTGGTGGCAGCCACTGAGAAGACTCTATCTTATGTCCTCACAAGGCGAGACTCTGATGGTGGTGGAACTGAGAGAAAGTCTTCCCTTGTGGATCTTCAGAGTCTGGCAGGTTTGTCTGGGGAGATATGGTCTTTCACATAGTCTGGATCAAAGCCATTGAACCAGGACATGGAGACAACAGAGGAGAAAGAAATGGTGCAACCATTTGTGCATGTATGTGCACATGCTGAACATGCAGTCTGCTACCTCTTCACCATACCAATTTTATTCACATGGGTAATGTGTGAATCTGGCTAGAAAATAAGAAAGAGAGAAAAACCCTCTTGTATTAGAAATCTCTTGTAATTCAAAGATAAGGGGGAAAGTGCCACCTTATGTGCTATGATCACCACTCTAACAAATTACAGGTTCCAGGTTTTCTGCTGGCATGCACATGGCAAGGAAAAGGCAATGTGGTATGTGGGCTGACTAGCAGCAGCAGGAGGAGGAGGGAGGGAAATGTACAACATTCAGAGGCATTGAGATCCCTGAACCAGTGGGAGGGAGCTTGTCTTATCAACAGAATGTATACATTCTCTCAGTCTTATGAGAAAGTAAATTATTCAGGTTTCAGCAGCCAAGGCACATGTTAATATTAATAGTAGATATCAGGGACTGGCAACAGCACCTACAACAAGGATGAGGAACCACTTTCAATCTAAGGTGTCAACTAGATTTCCGAGAGGGTCTAATTCTAGGGATGGATGGTTCCAAAGAGAAAATGGAAGGCCAAAAACATGCACACATTTTAGCTTAAAGCCTGGTAACTAAATCTTAAGGACAGGCATTTCAATAGGGAAAGAAGACTCCTGTTCAAAAAAAGAAAGAAAAGAAAAGAAAAGGGAAAGCACCAAATAATGGTGTTGTGGAGTTGTAGTTTACTGAGGCAAGGCTGGATTGAGATCCCAGGAGGCCTGGATTTGGGCCCAGGGCCATAGATTCAAAATGCCTGGCCTTAAAGATACCTGTCACTCATGTGTTATTAATATACGTATATGTTATATTGCCAGGTCTGGTTATAAATATAGCCAGAATGGTAAGAAGCTTAAAGGAAGGAGACTAAAGAGCAAAAGCATACCAAGATTAAGCAACAGGATGTCAGCCTGTCTCAATGAATGAATTTCTCCCTAGCACTGTACCTGGAAAGGATTGTGATGTGTGCATGTGTAGGTATGTTTATATGTATAGCACAGATGGGAGGGTGCAGGTATGGTCCACCAGGTGCTGCTGAAATGCAACATCCCTTATCTTTATGTTGACAAGGCTGCGGGAAGTGTTTCCAACTGTGGTGTAGGGTGTGTGTGTGGTATCTCCTTGCTGGAAGTGTTACTTAGCCTATGAGGTTGTTGTGTCTCTATGGCTTTCTTCCAGATCTCAACATGGAGCCAATTAAAACAGACTGCCACTCACTGATCCAGTGGTTGGGTTCACACTAATCCAGAGTCTGCCTCATCACCAGGCAGGGGTGAAGAAGGATGTTGGATAAACACCTGGCAGTTCTGACACACAGCCACAACCAGGGTATGACATGGCAGGTGTTAATCACCAGTAGGTCTCACACAGCTAACTCCAATAAAAGAAACATAGTGTGTTTTTTGGGGGGGAGGGGTGTGGGCAAGGTTATAATTATTTAATTGTAAATTGCATTTTACATGAACTGAGTAAATTTGAATGCAAACATCAGTAACAAAACAGCACTCTTTTACTTTAGTCTAATAATAATAATAATAATAATAATAATAATATTTATTTATTTATATCCCGCCTTTCCCTTTCGAGGATCTAGGTGGGTAACAACAGTCCAATATAACATTTAAAAACAGTAGTTACATGATCCCAATCCCCTAGTCCTCCCTCCTCCTGCTAAAATACAAATAAAACATCATACTATATAATAATAGTAGCAGTATCACACATTACACCCAGTTACATAGAGAATGCAGCTAAAATTAGGAGCATGGAAAAATATTTACAGGAGTGGTCATAGGGAGGGACAGTGGGTAGGTGAGCAGTTCAGGTTCTCACTTTGGAGGTTAGTCTGGGAAGGCTCGCCAGAAGAGATCCGTCTTTATCACCTTTTTAAAGGCCTCTAAAGATGTAATTTGGTGGATCTCCTCCAGCAGGTCATTCCACATTTTCACAGCAGCGGTTGAAAAGGTCCTCTGGGAAGTTGCCACCAGCTTTGGCTGTAGTAGGTTCCTCCCAGAGGACATGAGTGTGCAGGAAGGATTGTATGGGGGGAGGCATTCCCTCAAGTAGTCTGGACCCAGGCCTTGTAGGCCTCTATAGGTAATAACCAAAACCTTGTACTGAGCCCAGAAGCTAATAGGCAGCCAATGTAGAGATTTTAAGATAGGTGTAATAGCGTCGTATTTAGATTTACCCACGACTAACCTGGCTGCCATATTATGAATTAATTGCAGCTTCCGAACATGGCACAAGGGCTGCCCCATGTAGAGCGCATTACAGAAATCAAGATGAGAGGTTACCAGTGAGTGTACAACTGTTTCTAGGGCCACCCTTTCCAGGTAGGGTTGCAGCTGGCGTATCAGCCGAAGCTGATAACAGGAGCTCCTGGCCGTCACGTCAATCTGAGAAGTCAGCTGAAGCGATGAATCCAGAAGTACCCCCAAACTGCAAACACAGTCCTTTAGGGGAAGTATGACCCTGTCCAGGACTGGTGAGCAGATCTCCATACCCAGTTCAGGTTGACCTATAGCGAGTACCTTTGTTTTGTTTGGATTCAGCTTAAGTCTATTTTCCCTCATCCAATCCATTACTGACCTCAGACAGTCATTCAGAGGGGAGATGCGTTCCTTGGTCACTGAGGCAATCCGAGACATGGAGAAGCATATTTGGGTGTGATCAGTGTACTGATAACACCCTGCTGCCCAGTGTCTCCAGATGATAGCACCCAGCAGCTTCATGTAAATGTTAAACAGCATGGGAGACAGTATGGCACCCTGAGGGACACCAGATACGAGCTCTCTTTTAGAAGAGCAACTGTCTTCCAGCATCACCATCTGGAATCTACCTGAGAGGTAGGAACGGAGCCACTGCAACGCAGAACCCCGATTCCTAACTCTCTCAGGCGTTCCAGAAGGATACCATGGTCAATGGTATTGAAGGCTGCTGAGTGGTCCAAGAGCACTAGCAGGGTCACACTTAGAATCGTAGAATCATAGAGATGGAAGAGACCGCAAGGGCCATCCAGTCCAACCCCCTGCCATGCAAGAAATCTAAATCAAAGCATCCAAGACAGATGGCCATCCAGCCTCTGTTTAAAAACATCTAAGGAAAGAGACTCCACTACATTCCGAGGGAGTTTGTTCCACTGTCGAACAGCCCTTACTGTCAGGAAATTCCTCCTAATGTTGAGGTAGAATCTCTTTTCCTGTAGCTTGCATCCATTGCTCAGGGTTCTAGTCTCTGGAGCAGCAGAAAAAAAAGTTAGCTCCCTCCTCAATATGACATCCTTTCAAATATTTAAACAGGGCTATCATATCACCTCTCAACCTTCTCTTCACCAGGCTAAACATCCCCAGCTCCCTAAGCCGTTCCTCATAGGGCATGGTTTCCTGACCCTTCACCATTATAGTCGCCCTCCTTTGGACATGCTCCAGTTTTTCAACATCCTTTTTAAATTGTGGTGCCCAGAACCGGACACAATGTTGTGGTGTACAGTGCGCCCTTTTTTTTACATGGGGGATCCGTTCCGGACCCTCCCCCATATTAAAAAAAGGGTATGATCGAGCCCCATTGAAAATAATGGGGCTCATGCATGGTGCAGTGGCACAGTGGCGCGTACACACCATGGGCGTGCGCCCCATTAAGAATAATGGGGCATGCTGCTGCTTGCACCCTGCGTGCTCCTGCGGACTCCCTAGCGGCTTTCAGCATATGCTGAAAGCTGTGTATGACGCGGGCGCACTGTATTAACTACTCCTCCTAATTTGGTGTCATCTACAAATTTGATAAGTATATCCCCCAATTCTTTAAGTATACCCCCAATTCTTTAAGTATACTCCTACTTCCCCTGTCGATGCCTAGATGGAGATCATCGACCAAGGCAACCAAGGCAATCTTCACTCCATATCCTGACCTGAACCCAGTTTGAAATGGATCGAGCTAATCGGTGTCACCCAAGACTGCTTGGAGTTTATTTGCAACATCTAAGAACAACAAGAAGAATGGGAATGTATATTAAAGCAGACAGGCTGTCTCAGTACCACAGTGCTGACTCTGATGGACAACACTCTGGAATCCTCTGCTCATTCCTAGCCCTTGCTGCATGCACAGACCAGGCTACCATTCAGTCATTTGTTGCAGACACAAGGAGGTTTGATCTTAGCATGCCTTGTATGGTCAGTTGCCACTCTGCAGACCAAATCTGGCTGTATTTCAACAACACTGCTGTGTACACAGTCACAGTCTAAATGATAAAGCCTCATTATCCCTTCACAGCTGTTCCCTTCACTTGCACAACAAGCCTGCTGCCTGAGGCAACCACTCTGTTCATGCCTGGGAAAACTGAAGCAGAAAAGCTGCTAAGGATTTTGGGGGCGGGGGGGAGGGTAGTGGCGATTATCTTAGATAAAAGATGGAACATGAAAAGACTGGGAAAATGCCAGTAGGTGGGCTTCATTTTACTTTGGCGCATGGCACTATGCATAAACACAACTGGTATGATGATAGTTAAAGAACGGAAGAAGTACAGTATATAGGATATATAAACACAAGGGCTGACATCCTGTTGATTAGTCTTGATTAGCGTAGATCTATTCAATCAATTGTTAAATGGAGACCCAAGATGTAGGTATATCTCACTGATAGAATGGATCTACTCTAGTCAGGACACAATTTAGGCTAAACACTGTCAGCCTAAACAAGGACAGTCAGGTGTGTTATGGGAGTGATATGAAAGATGTACAAGGTGAAGAGAAAAATAGGAGCTGAATGATAGATACATAGAGAGCAGCATGTGGAAAGATAAAGGTGAAGTTATAGCTATTCTGTTGTTGTTTGTCTTCAAGTCATTTCTGACTTATGGCAATCTTAAGGTGAATCTATCATAGGGGTCTGCTTGGCTAGATTTGTTCAGACGACATTTGCTGTTACCTTCCTCTGAGAGCATGTGACTGCTCAAGGTCACTCAGTGGGTTTCAATGGCCAACCAGTGATTTGAACTCTGGTCTCCATAGTCCAGTACTCAGATCACTACACCAGTGATTCCCAAGTAGGTGGTATGCACGCCCTGGGGGCAGTGGAAGGTTACAGGGGGCAGTGAGGAGGAAAGGGGGCAGCAGGGGGGCCTTCAGTCAAAGTATTGGTGTGCAAGAAAGAAAAGGGGAACCAGTGGCTTTTAGGACCATGGTGGGGATGAGGATTGCATGAAATCCTCTTTTCAGGGTCCTCAAAAAAGCACCACACAGCCTCGCTGATCATTTTATGTGGTGCTGTCTCCCGCTCTTTGCCTGCCCATGTAAACTCACTCCCCTACTGGCGTCTTTCACTAGGAGTGGCAATTGAGGGTATCCCTTCTGTGGCTTAGAGCAGCACCATTTTGGGACAGACTGAAGAGTGAGAGCATATGGTGGAGGGGGAGAAGTAGTGGAAAAAAAGGAGCCTTCAAATTTGGGACCCTGCTTAAGCTTTGTGAGAGTTGCACTGCTGCTCCTGTTTTCTTTCATCAGATGGGGTGAGAAAAGAGGTAGGAGAAGAAACCATTTTTTGTGGTGGAGTAGACACCTGAAACTGTGTGGGGAAGACATGTCTTTCACTCAGAGAGCATTTCTAAATAGTGGGGTATAAATACATACATACATACAACAACAACAACAAGGATGATGATGATGTATCTGGGGGAGAAGTAACTGTGCCCAATTATTGGAAAGAGTCATCTGTCTTGGAGCAGCTCCTGTAATTAAACTCTCTCCCTTTCCAACCCACACTAGTCTCCAGTCCAGAGTATGTGGCCTCTGTATACACCTTACATATGCACTGGTTTCACCTTTCTTTGATTTGAAGAAGAATTGAGAGTCCCTCCTCTCTGGGGAGAAGCTTCTCCCTTGCACCTGGTCACCCTGGTAGCAGTAACTGAGCGGCTGGGTGAGCATCGACCAAGAGGCCTCTTGACCACACTGGCCTTTGCTGCAAGGCTGGCATGGGTGAGAGACTTCTCGATTGCTGCTTAGCCAACTGCTCAGTTGCTGCCCCCAGCTGTGCACTCCCAATGGGAGGGGGGTGCTAGGGTCCTCCCCCAAGAGGAAAGGGGGCACTAGACTGGAAAAGTTTGGGGACCACTGAACTACACCATGCTGGCTCTGTAAGGTGTAAGTTTAAGGCAGTCTGATCCTGAAGAAAAAGCAGTTGTGAGGTACTGAACCAGAAAGGCTGGTTTCCCATCAGGCAGTTATTTTGCCCTCTAAAGGTGCTGTTTGCAGGATACAACACCTTTGTGGACTGAGGGTCAGTCAGCCAGAAGGAAAAGGTGGTACATTTTGGCAGGAAACTACTGCAAGGCCTCCCTCCAAGTCAGGAGGTTCCAGATTGGGGTCCCAAAGCTGCCTTGTGCTTTGCCTCCTGCCTGGGCATGGAGGTGTGCGATAAAATCTTCATATTGAACTTAACTTCCCATGCCTACCTTGGGAGGAAAGGACAGGAAAGGGCAGTGAAATAATCTCCAATGATACAAGGATGCATAAAGAGGTGAAACATTGACTTGAAGGTATCCTTACTTAAAACACTTCTAAAAATGCTAGTGGAATAATCAACAGTATTCACAGAAAGGAAAATAACAGGTCCCTATCTGTGTCTGACTCTGCTGCCTTTCTGTTCAGGTCTGTGGAAGTCTCATCATCAGTGCTAAGTTCACCTGCCTGTTCAACCTTATCATCCCAACAACCAGTAACTTCTGTAGACAGCTGAGTGGCCAACAATTCTGCACAGGATGGGGATTGCAGGAGGTGGGGGAAACACCTTGTTGGCAGTGTTAATGGTAACTGACGATGTCATTATTCACTTGGAGCAAGGGACGGAGAATGACTGACATTTTGTCAGGAGGGAACTTAGGTGACTTGGCCATGATTGATGGGCAGAGTGTATCAACAGGCCATTTCCAATTCACTCCTTGCAATCAATGGCTGCCCAGGAGAAGAGTAATTCATTCCCCTCTGCCCTCCCTCCTCACAATCTGCTGCTTCCTTTCCAGCCTCAGAAAATATCCGAGTGACACCTGACACTGTTGTCTACAAATCATTCCTGGTCCAGACTACTCCACCAGAGCAGAGGGGGTAGGAACATGGGAGATGTAGATCTGCATGCTGCTGTTCCCCAGGCCTTTGGGCAGTGGAGTCACTCAGGAGTACTTTTGGGGAGAATGCTGCACTCCAAGGAACTCAGCCAGAGACATGCCTCATCCAAGCATATCATCTCTCTTGCCTTCTGGCCCTGGCACACTGGATGGCAGACCTGCAACCAGACAGAACGCTCATTCACATGATCTCACTGAGGGAGATTCTGTTTATAAATGATGATGACCACCTTCTTATCCTCCTCTTCAAATCAGAAGGGTGCTTTGGCAAGAACCTAACTGCATGAGTGTGTAGTCCCTGTGTCTGGCCTTTGGTTATAGTTATGAGACATCCCAGATACTCCCTGTTGCGCACTTCAGAGATACAAGAAGTGACCTATTAAATAAGATCCTCATCTTTATGATCCTTCTTACTAGCCTCATCACCTCAGTGCCCTGCCACCCTCCATAGGGCCTAAAACTGTGGTTAAAGTGCTTGGCCTGGATGGTGGGAAGCCAACCTTGCTCCAGCCAGGAAACTTGCTGGGTAGTCTTTAGCAAGCAACTATCTCTCAGCACAACATGGCCTACAAAGTTGTTGCAAGGATATATTGTGTCTTTGTTCATTTACATGTGTTGAATATATCCTAGAAGGCCAAATAAATGCAGCAGCTATACCTACCCATGGAGTTGTACATATACACATTCCCATGACTTTTTACCAAACCTTCAACCTCATTCCCCCAGTGGGTGCACAATTTATCCTATACTCCTTGCCTGTGATTCCTTCATTCTCCTGATATTATCATATCAGTCCACACAGTCAGAAAACTTATCTTTTAGAACTACAGTTCCTACAATCCTTCAACCAACATGACCAACAGCTCAGATACGTGCTACTCACCTGGATAGCTGGGAAACAGGTGGGGCATTCTGGGTATTATAGTCCCCCAAAGTGATTTTAAAATGTCCCTTGTCACCCCCTGCTAGAATATCTTGCTTCTCCTACCTCGTCTACAGTTCTTCCATTTTCTGACTGATCATTCAGTCTCTTCTTCCTTTTAACCACCACATTTCCACTTCATCTCCCCCTGTGCTCTGGCTACCTGTCTATCTGCGAAGTCCATCTGTATCCTGTGGGTGGCAGCAGACACACAGGCCTTTCATATGGCAATCTAGTTACTATCAGCACTCCACCAACTTCTGATCTTTCCCATTCCAGTCCATTCAAACAACTATAGAACAAGACAGGCTGCATGAATAACGAAGGCCATCTATTCCAATGCCTTCAAAGAGACAAAGCAGTGCTTGTGTGTGTGTGCTGTGCCTTCAAGTCACCTGTTGAATTGTGGCCATCCCATGAATTTCATAGGGTTTTCTAAGGCAAGAAATAATCAGATGTACCAGTTCCTTCCTCAGAAATAGAACCCATAGCCCCTAGTATTCATTGGCAGTCTCCCATCAAGTAATAACTTGCTTAGCTTCCAAGATCAGGCAGGATCTGGTGCATTTAGGGTATTTAGGCCCAGACAAAGCTGTCAGGAGAGGGGAATTAAAATCCATTCCTTGTTGGGTATTTCTATCATGGAAGGGGGAGATGGGAGTATCTGCATCACAACTACCAGCATCCACTTCTGGCCTCACACTCTGCTTAGTAGGTGCACAGGTTGATGTATAGTAAAATACACACAAGGAACACAACTGTACACAAGAAAGACGTGGTAAATTTATATATGCCTCTTCACCACAGAAAAGAGGGGGTAGGCCTGTTCTTAACTGCTCCAGAGGATCAGATCTAATGATTTGAAGTTACAGGAGAGTAGATTTTGACTGATCATTATAAGGGACCTATTGACAGTGAGAGTGGTTGGACAATGGAACCAATGATCTACAGTGGTGGTGGTGGGTCTCTTCCTTTCAATGTCTTCAAAATGAGGCTGGACAGATACCTGCTGGGGATGTTTTAACTGGAGATCCTTCACTGAATGGGGTTGGGGGCAAAACAGACAGCCCCAAAGTAGTGGCTTTTGGCCGCCCCTTTGCTTGCTGGGTTGGGGTTGTGGCAACCACATGCCATGCCCCCAAACTGGCCTTTTCCTGGCACAAAAAGGAGTGGTAGAAAGCCGCTCCTTTTTGCACCGGGGAAAGGGCACCTTTGCTGCCACAGCAGTGTTTCTTCAATGTTTCATTGGCGCAGAATGTGTAAATGCTGTGCCGCTGAAATGCCATGGTCTCACTGCATGTGTGATCAGCCGTGTGGCTTCCCAGCAGACTGGGGGCATGCTGCTGTCTGAACGGCATGCCCCCAGTCCGCCAGGAAGCTTTTTTGACCGTCTGTTTCACCTGGTTGGCGGCCCATAAGGCTGTTTCCAACTCTGTTACTCTTCATCACACAACAGATGTGATATCCCATTATTATTATTATTTGGACCTTCAATTCAAGACACACAATATTTTTGATATATTTCAATCAAAATCCTAGGGCAGCAAGTATAAACAAAACAAATCCTTTAGCATGGGCAAGGAATTATAATAATTATATCAAGAATTCCCTTACTTATACCCAGCTATTTAATCTGGACCATTTATGTATATCCATGCCCTGCCCTAACCTGTGGCCTTCATGCAGCTAATGGGAGTTCTGAATTATTTATCTGGGTGCATTTCCTTTAAAGAGCTCACATGGAATGAGTTTGACTACTTTAGGTTGGTATGCCAGCTAATCCCCCCCCCCCCAAAAAAAGAAAGACAGGCACACAATCATATAGGATTCACCCATGCATGGTAAATAGGTTTTACATAGTGCTGCACTTGACAAAAGGCTCAGCTGATCCAAAATGCCCAGCAGAGTGTCTGCTAGTGGCATATCTGATGAAAGGGGAACACTCAAAACCCCACCGGTTATCAGTTTATGGACAGAGTTAGAGTGGTTATATTGACCTTTAAAGTGGAAATTGGTCTAGGCTCAGGATTTGTCAGGGAATGCCTTGCCCTCATATACTGAGATTATCAAGAGAGGGCCTGTTTGGCTTGCTGCCACACTGCAGAATTAATGCAATTTGACACCGCTTTTACTGCCATGGCTCAATGTGATGGAATCCTGGGATTTGTTGTTTGTTGTGGCACCACAGCTGATGGTGTCTGAAAGAGAAGGCTAAATATTTCCAAAATTATAAATCCCAAAATTCCATAGCACTGAGCCATGACAGTTAAAGTGGTCTCAAATTGCATTAATTCTGCAATGCAGATGCAGCCTCGGTTTCTCTTACCAATTACTGCAGGGCCTTCTCTGTGGCAGCACCTGCCACTGGGAACATTCTAGAGCAGTCTGCCAAGTTCCTTCTTTTAGATGCTCTTTGCCAGGAAAATGATGGGGAACTTGTAGCTGTCCAGATGTTACTGGACTCCAAAATCCATTAGTTCCAGCTACTTCCATAGAATCATAGAATTGGAAGAGACCACAAGGGTCATCCAGGCCTGACATGCAGGAACTCACGAAGCACCCCCAACAGATGGTCATCCATCTGGACTCTGTGTGAAAACCTCCAAAGATGGAGACTCCACCACTCTCTGGGACAGTGTGTTCCTCTGTCGGACAGCTCTTACTGTCAGGAAGTTCCTACTAATGTTTAGGTGGAATATCTTTTCCTGTAGTTTGCATCCATTGTTCCAGGTCCTGTTCTCTGGAGAGCTGAAAACAAGCTTGCTCCATCCTCAATGTGATACCCCTTCAAATACTTAAACAGGGCTAGCACATCACTTCTTGACCATCTCTTCTCCAGGCTAAACATACCCAGCTCCCTAAGTGTCTCCTCATAAAGCATGGTTTCCAGACCCTTCACCATTTTGGAGGCCCTCCTCTGGACATGCTCCAACTTGTCAACATCCTTTTTAAATTGTGATGTCCATAACTGGACACAGTATTCCAGTTGAGGCCTGATCAAAGCAGAATAGAGTGGAACTATTATTTTTCTTGATCTAGACCAGGGGTAGGTAGGCTTGCCATAACCCAGCTGCAACTGGGAACTTCCTGATTTTGGGGGCCCGGGGCCCCTCCCGGCACAGGTGCAGCCCCAAAACCGGGAGCCCTCCGGTTGCAGCCTGGGTTGCTGCGCCCCTGGCAGGCCTCACTGCCCTCCTCCTCCACCTCGGGGAGGCGGGGAGGAAGAGGAGGGCAGCAAGGCCTGCCTGGGGCGCAGGAGGCAAAGCTGGAGGCGGTGCCTCCCCGCGCGCCTGCGCCACCCTCCTCCTCCACCCCCTCTCCCCCAGGCCGCGCGGAGGAGGCGAAAGTGGAAGGAGGCAGCATCTCCTCCACGCAGGGAGGGGGAGAGGAGGCAGGGGAAGGTGGCGCGGGCGCGCGGGGAGGCGGGGGATCCCCCCCCTGCAAGGCCCTGGATGGGGCTCCGCGATCGCGGAGTCCTCCAAGGCCTCGCTGGGGCTTGGGAGCTGTCTCCCAGGCCCCAGCGAGGCCTTGGACAAGGTTTTAAAATGTAGGACCTTTTTTTTAAAAATTTCCTGGCCAGGAAACAAAACAAAAAAGTCCTACATTTTTAAACCTTGTCCTACATTTCCCCTGTTTTGGAAGTCCCCAGGGATGGCAACCCTAGGGGTAGGCAACCTGCGGCCCGTGGGCCGGATGCGGCCCGGCAAGGCCTTGGGACCGGCCCCAGCCCGGTCCTGCCACCGATTGCCGCCGGGGCCTTTGGGGGGAAATTGTCTATAGAAGCCTCAGAAACATGCATTTATATTAACATTTTTTAAAAAATCAGCAATTTTTTTTTGCGTGTCCTCCATTTTTTTTAAAAAAAGTGTCTTCCATTTGAAAATTTTGTCCTACATTTGTCCTGGTTTATTTATATATTTAACTTTTAAAAGAATTATTTAATTATTTATTTTTTGGCTTCGGCCCCCTCAGTTGTCTGAGGGAGAGCAACCCGGCCCCCGGCTCAACCTCAACCTACTGCTCCAACCTAAAATTTCATTGAACTTTTTAGTTGCCACATCACACTATTGGTTCATGTTCAACTTGTGATCTACTAGGACTCTTAGATCCCTTTCACATGTAGTCCTGTTAAGCCAGGTGTACCCCATCCTATATCTATGCATTTCATTTTTGTACTTAAGTGCAGTACCTTACATTTCTCTGTTAAAATTCATTTTATTAGTTTTGGCCCAGCTTTATAATCTACTGAGGTCATTTTGAATTTTGATCTTGTACTCTGGGTTATTAGCTACTCCTCCAAATCCAGTGTCATCTGCATATATTATAAGCAAGTCCCCTATTCATTCATCCAAGTCATTGATAAAGATGTTGAATAGCACTGAGCCCAGGACAGAACCCTGTGGCCCCCACTGGTCACTTCTCTCCAGGATGAAAAGGAGCCATTGCTGAGCACCCTTTGGGTTCAGCCCAATCAACCAATTACAAATCTACCTAACAGTTACATTGTCTAGCCCACATTTTATTAGCTTGTTTGCAAGAATGTTGTGGGAGACCTTGTCAAAGGCCATAATGAAATCAACATATGCTATATGTACAGAATTCCCTTCATCAACCATACTGGTAATTTTAACAAAAAAGGAGATCAATTAGCCTGGCATGGTTTGTTTCTCAGAAACCCGTTAACTTTTTGTGATTATGGCATTGCCTTCTAAATTCTCACAGATTCTCTGTTAATCTGCTCTGGAATCTTTCCTGGTATTGATGTCAGAATAACTGGGTGATAATTATTGGGCTCCCTTTCCCCTCTTTCTGAAGATGGGGACATTTGCCCTCCTCCAGTCTGCTGGGACTACTCCTGTTCTCCAGGAGTTCTCAAAGATTATTGCCAGTGGCTCTGAGATTACATTTGTCAGTTCTTTTAACACCCTTGGATATAGGTCATCTGGTCTGGAGACTTAAATTCATTTAGATTAACTAGATATTCCTGTACTTCCTCTTTACTTATTCTGTGCTGCATTTCTCTTATTTCTTCATTTTCCTCAGGTTGAGCACCCTTTTCCTTTTCTGAGAAGGCAAAGAAGGTATTGAGTAATTCTGCCTTTTCTCTGTCCCCTGTTAGCACTTTGCCATCTTCTCCACATAGTGGCCCTTTGGCCACTTTGGCCATTGAGGAGCTGGAGTCCAAAAACCATCTAGAGGACTAGATATTTCCAACATGTGGTTTAGCAAGACAGTGGAAATATTTCTTTTTCACCTGACCTTTAGGATCTTTGGATTAAGATGCTTTGCTTATGTTGATTGTGGATCTTCTGGCTTTTGTTCAGCAATTATTTTATTGTTCTCTTTATTTGTTATTATTTATTTGACATAATCACCAATGTGCCCACCAGGTGTTTGAGAAAATTTACAAGTTCAACTTAAGCAGCAATAAAAATGAAATAAATGCAATGCACTGTAAAAATAAGAATAAACAGAGGAGCAAAAACACTCAGTATAATAAAACTGAAGAGCAGCATTAAAAACAAACAAGACCAGACCAAAGCAGAATTATGCTTGCTGCACAATCTGAAGCATAGTAAAAGGGAACAGTCTAATGTTCTGAGGCGTTTCACAGATGTAGACATCCTGTGGTAGGGGTACTAGTACAGAAAGGATCCTGGCTGGAATTCTACATTCTATTTACTTATGTAACTACCTTAATTGCATAGCTAAGTAGCTTCTCCCAACATTACCTTCCTGGGTAGCACCCACAACAAACCAAGAAGGTCTGACATTTCCACTCTGCCTCCTGCAAGCAACAGTGTGAGGAGAAATTGCAACAGGTATCCTGCTTCTGACCATGGGAAGACCACTCGCAGGAGAAGGTATGGGCATGTCAGTCTGCTGCATTTTAGTAGACAGGGAACAGACTCCTATCAATTGCAGCAGCTGCTGCCTGGTATGCCTGGATTGGAGGAATTTTATGAGAAATATGAATCAATTGTGGGTAGAATTCAGAGATATAGCCATGTTAGGCTGGAATATCAATATGCAAAAGGATCTTGTAGCACTTTTGAGATTGAGGAAATAGACCAAGTCTACAAAAGCTCATGCTACAACTTTCCCCACACAGTTAGTCTCAAAGGTGCTGCAAGATCATTTTGCATAATGCATTAGTTGTGAATGAGTAACTCTACATTACACATTCACAGCTGTCATCATGAATGCCAGTCAAATTTTCATTTTCAACAAATCTAGCCACTTGAGTTGATGGAACAAAACTGATGAGGGGAATCAACTTTGGGCAACTTCATATGGGAGAGGACTAAGCTGTATAGGGCTTACTGATGAGAACAACGAACTTGAACTGTGCTTAGGTTCACAAGCTAGTGAAGTAGATCTAAGATCCATTTTTATAATATCTTTGAACCTGAAATAGTCTGGCTCAGTGATGTCACTAAGGAGGTGTGGGGCGTACAGATTGCACCAGGTGACACTCTAAGGGGGACTGACACCATTGCTCCTCAAACACCAATTTTTGGGCAGAAACAGGTTGTGGCATTCATCTGCTTCCCTTTAAAAGATGGTGGGTGTGAGGTGAAGCTTAGTGGGAGGAGAAAGGTGAGGACCCAGAATTTTTTTAATTAAAATTTCAAAATTTTATTTTTTTTAAAAAAATTAAAAAATTAAATTTTGAAAGAAATTTTATTCTTTTTAGATTTTATTTAAAAACATCACATTTTAACCAAATCTTCCCTATGCACATATAAATACATTTAGGTTGTGTATATGATATTGTGATTTGAAGGTATAATTTTAATTTTGCTAGTTGTGTATGTCACATCTATTAGCATTACACTTAGTGGTATATGGGAATTACAATTTACGAGTAACTTTAGTGCAAAAAAAATGCTAAAGATTCTTCATGGTGTGAAACAGGAGGAGGTCAATGGTGTGTGTGTGTGTGTGTGTGTGACACTATGAGTTACTATACTGGGTGACACCAATCCTAGGGATGCCACTGGTCTGGCTGGCACATTTTGCACCAACTGCAGCATCTGAGCACTTTTCAAAGGGAGGCCTAAGTAAAGCTAGTTACAGTAATCGAGATGGGAGATGGTTGAAGCAATGGTTCTCAAATGGTGGGGGCAGGGTGCACCTCATAGGGTGCACAAAAGTTGCTCAAGGGGGGCACTTGGAGGCCCTGATCCCCCTCCTCCTCTTCCCCTTCCCAAACATTTCCTATCCTGGAAGGGAAGAGAAAAAGCAAGGAGGGCACTTGGAGCCTCTGCCTGAGGAAGAGGAGGAGAGCTATTTCCTTATAAGATGTGAAAATATGAATATACATGAATGTGTGAATGAAAATATGCACATTAAACAAACAAAAATATTGAGCCACACACTACATAAGTGGGGGCATGACATATGGGTGTAGATGTAAAGAGGTTTGCAAGGGTAAAAAGTTTGAGAACCACTGGGTTAGGGCATGAAACACTGTGGCAAGAGCTTATTCCTTCAGAAATGGGCACAGCTGGAGCACCAGATGAACCTGGGCAAAAGCAGTGCTGGGCATTAGTGCACCTACCTTTCTAGGAATTGTGCTTGACCCAAACACATCCCAAGTTGTGTATTTGGTCCTTCAGAGGGAGCACTGCAACATTCAGAGCAGATTCTGCTCTCGATTTATTTCATCTGCTTCTTTTTATGCATGTTATTTTAATTGAACTGATTGCTGCTTTTATGCCTTTGATTTTATCAACTTAGCTGCCCAAGGGCATTCTGAACTGAATGGCCAGTTTAAACGTAATAACCATCACCACCTTGTTTTGTGGGAGGCTGACCTTGCCTTGCCTTGGATTCTTAAAAGTATGTATGCTTTGGAATTTGACCCCTGCCTGCTTGTCTGCCAGTGCCTGAATGTGAGGCCTTGTTCTGTTGTGTCCTTCATGTGTCAGCCTAATCTCTCTAAACTCTCCCAGGATTTGAATCTGCTTTGGCCGCTGCTCTTGGGAACAGATTGTGCAAAGGCTCTAGGCCTCACATGCCAAGTATATGGCCATTTCCAAGTTTTGCGTTAGATGCCAGGCTGGAGAAACATTCTACAGCCTATGTAAAAAGCACAAGAAACAGAGATATACAGATCAGCACATTTTTGTTTACATTATACTGCTCCACTGATCTCCCCCATGATCTGCTTGGTGTGCCTAAACAGAAGCATACCTTCTACATGAATTCAGATATACATACCCCTACACTGTTTCCTCTGTACACAGAAAACTGCCTCCTACGTACTGTCATCACATTCTGGATACATACACACATATGTATATTTCAATTTACAGTGGAATTGAATTCCAAACTCTCAATTGAGACTGACATGAATGGAAGAAGTGAAGTCCACAGAGAATCATTAGAGACCAGAGAAGTGTGTCCTGATGGAGCTGACATAGCCACACAGTTACCAACTTTACTCAACCTGCCACCAACCTCAAAGGGATTAAAAACATAAAACATCACAGGTTACCTTTTCCAGGCTAGAGACACACCTCCCTTTTAGATGACAAGACTCCAATTGCTCACACCCATCTAAGAAAGAAGAGGAGAGCTGTTCCAGCCTTGCCCAGATTCCTAAGTTTAAATTTCTTACTCCCCCTCACACTCCTCTGTTGTAAGCAGGGCAAGGAAACCCCTTCCTTTTAGCAATGTTGAGACCACCACCACCACTGTGGTTTTCTCCCCTCTCCCGCAAACTTGGCAGGTAAAAGAAACCAAGCCCAGTCAGCTGTTCTTACTTCTCAAAACTCCACACCAAACCTCCAAACAGCCTTGCTCTCTCACCTCCTACTTCTCTCAACTGCACAAGTATGCTGGGCGAGCTATGCATTCTGGGTGGACATTTATTTATTTATCCATCCATCCAGTTTTGGAGAAAAGTTGTAATGTTGAAAAGTTATAAACTGGAAAATTCAAATCGAGACTCACCTGCATATACTTATGGCCAGAATATTTTGGCAGTATGCATGTGGAACTCTGACTTCCTGGGCAAAATCTATTCAGAGGAGGTTTTCCTTTCCTATATTGTATCCAGAATATATGGGCAATTTACATATTCTCTCTCTCTCTCTCTCTCTCTCTCTCTCTCACACACACACACACACTCTCTCTCTCTCTCTCTCCATGTGTATGCACATGAGCCTGGGCCCTTCCCCTTTCCACCCCTGGGTACATCTGTGTGCTTGGTGGAAGCCCATTCCCCCATTGCCATGCTCTCCCACGATGGCATTCAGACTGGCCCCCGCCATCAAAGGTTGCTCATTCTGAATCCTTTCTTTGCCCATCTGCTGTGGCTGTTTACACTCTGCTTGCTAATTAGAGACTAATTAGTGAGTGCAGAAATTCATCACTTTCCAAACACACATCATGGTGGGGAGATGCCAGCGGCAACGCCAGCAACATCTGTTCCACTGTTCACAGCAACGGTGGTCTAGCTAATGCACTCAGGAAAGGTCAATGCTCAGGGTCTGGTTTTTGTTATGGTTAGGCACAGTGACCACTTAAAAGAAGTCTTCTTCTCCATACCTCATAATTCTTATATGGCAGATGAAAGCAGTTTCACAATACAAACATTTCAGCAACCCCTGCTCTCACAGCCTTGGGTTCATCTTCCTTTGCATTAATGCTCCTAAAACTTTCTTTTCCTATTCTCCATTGATGCCTTTCAATCTCAAGTTTCACAGTCCTCTTCATATTATAACTCCAACTCCCTCTTTGCATTCTGCCCTTCAAACTCCCTGATTATTATTCATATGGGGGGAAGTACATGGCGCAGGAAGTTGGCTGATGTTTGCCAAGAAGACAATTTTGAGTGTCCATCCATCTACCTGCCTTCCCTCTGCCCCAAATCCCCTTTGGCAAGCTGGAATCCTTAGATGTTTCACAAATTTTCTCATGGAGACAAAGTCAAGCTGTCTTTTCCACTATAATATGTCACTGAGGTCCAACAAAACTCAGATTTATGGAAATATTTTGCAGTATATCTTATATACAAGTGATATTATCAGTTCTCATTGTGAGTATATCCACAACTTTAAGAAGAAATAGTCATAATGATTTCCATTAAAAGAGAGGGCTGAATGCTACTTGTGCATGCCACAGGTTTGAGTGTGTGTGAGATACAAAAAGTGCACATATTTTACCACTAGTGCTGACTGTGTATGTACATCTTAAATAACTTTTCTGAAGGTAACACATAAAGCTAGAAGTCCTTGAAGGAACTCATTGCCAGCTTTGCAACGGTATCACACTATTCATCATTCATTAATGAATTGGCTATAGAAACTGCACTGAAACTGGTGGAGGACCAAACATACAGGGCCCAAAGTCCATCACACATGGTACTGAAAGAAGTGACTAATTCTTGGAAGTTGCCAAACACTTAAAAAAAATATCTGTCCATTTTATTTTCCAAGTGCCCATTTAGAAAAAAGGTCCTGTAGAAAGATATTCTTGAGAAATGGAAAATGGAGATGGAGAATCCAAGGAAGCTGAATCAGCTATAATATGTTAAGTCTTTAGTTACTTGGGTATCTTTAGAGGTTGGTGACGATTAGCACATATTGATTACACACATTAAAGAAATGTTAAGCTTTGGATTTCCTCTGGAGTTTAACAATACAGTAACATTCCATTTTTCTCCTTATGAATCTTACATGTATTCATTATGTCAGCCTTGCAAATAAATCTGTCAGCCCACAAAACATTTTAGTAGCCCTGTCCGTGGGCAGTTTGTGGCACATCAGTGGACCAGAAGATGAGGGGGAAAAAAGAAAGAAAAGAAAGAAAGAAAAATAACCATCTGATTCTTACAAAATATCCTTGCCAGTTCAGGCAAAAGTATGAGCATACATTATAATTTTTTTTTAAAAAAAATACATATTGTTTTAATTACAAGTTTTCATGAACAAAGCATGATAGAAATAGCTCTGATGATTACATACACTTCAAAACTTGGCTTTGACTATGCCCAACTGTTAGCAAAGGTACCAAGAACATTATCAGTTGCTATGTTTTGTTCTCCTCCTCCTCCTTTTAATTCTGACTGCTCAGACACTCATTAACAGGCATTCTGTTATGAGGTTCCCCTATTTGCAGGCCATCCCCAGATCAAACTGTCTGAGACATGAAGACACTAAGAGGATCAAGTTGGGATGGGTGAGGGGCAGAGGGGATAGGGAAGAAGGAGAACGATGGTTGTAATGGTGTGTAATGGAGAGAATCAGCTCCCTCCCCTCTTGTCCCTGATGGCCTTTTAATACTAGATGGGACTAATCCCTCCTAATGGGATCAAAATCTTTGCCACTTTATTTACATAACGGATGGAGACTCAGTGCCTTGCCCCTTGCATTAGGAAAGGATGAGGGGGTGGAAGCTTTATATAGGGCAGGAGAGCATTGGGACAGCCCAAGGATGACTCTGAAAGTGGGTAATGGAAGCCAATGCTGCCTGTATTGAGTCAGAGAAGAGAGCATGTGAAACTGTCTCCACTATTCCCAATAAATCCCTTTGTACAGAGAGGACAGCAGTTTTCTAAGCTTGTAAAATTGACACGGATTTCCTGCCAGGCAGCCAAATGGACAAGGCTGCTAACAAGGCAGATAAAGCAGAAGTCCATCAAAAGGGGATTAGAAATCTCTCCATTCTACCACACACCAACCCAACCATCAGTCTCCTTCCCACTATTCACTCGCTCACTCACTCACTCACTCGCTCACACATTCACTCTGATACACACACACACACACACACACACACACACACACCATTTAAGATGATGCCTCTTTCTTGAGATGGCATAAAGTCTAAAAGAATAGTCATTGGTGAAAACCTGGCACTTGGCAGAGCCCTGGAAGAGTAGAAGGAGGGCATCATCAGTAAAGGGAGTTTGTTTGTTGTTGTGTGCCTTCATGTAATTTCTGTCTTATGGTGACCCTATCATGGTTTGGGGTTTATTTGCAAGTTTCTTCAGAGGAAGATTGCCACTGCCATCCTCTGAGGTTAAGAGAGTGTAACTTGCCCACGGTCATCCAGTAGGTTTATATGGCTGAGCAGGGATTTGAATCCTAGTCTCCAGAGTCATAGTCCAGTGCTCAAACTATTACACTACTGCTGAGATTATTACAGAAATTATTGCAGAAAGTAGGGCTAGTCATAGGCCAGAAACAAGATCTTAGTTGGGGGCGCATCTACAGTGCCCCCCTTAATCCAGAGTATTATGCTCTGGAGTTGCCCCAGGTTGACATGATGCAGCCCTGTGTCAACACATGCTTCTGGGTGACACTGCAACATCCTGCTGACTCATCCTCCTTGGTGCTAGCATTGCTACAGCCTTGATGGCCAAGCAGCTCTCTGCAAGAGCCTGGTCATTGGCATCACTTCTGCTGATGTGATCACATGGGTGCCCCATTCTGATCAGAGCAGAAGGGATGGCAATGGACCGAGTCTCACAGGGAGCTGCTTGGTTGTTGAGGCAGTGGCGGTGGCTCCAAAGAGAATCCATATCCTTCCCTGCATTGCTCAGTACAGGGTAATTGAGATGGTACTCTGTTAGATGTCTGGCAACTTGATCGGGGTGAATCAGACCCAATCCAGCTGTCAAGATAGCCAAGAGAACTGGAATCACTCTGGAGTTTCCTGGAAACTCTGGATTAAATCATGGGTTCTCTTAAACTGGATTAATGCTTTAAAATATTGCTTTTTTCTGTGGATGTGTTGATATGTCATTTGGATAGATGATACTTGGACTGAGATGAGTCTGGTGTATATCCTTAGCGCAGACCATCCCTGGGTAGTGGTACTCTAAGATTATATACAAGAAGCTAGAGAAGGAAACATGAATGGACTGGTCAAATATTTCTGAAGTTTTCCTTGGCTATGTTTTTCCCTGGAGATATAAATACAGTGGCTTAGTCTCCATTGATAATTTTTTCTCTTTGGCTACTTTTGGTAGCATTTGATCATTTCATTCTCATCTCCTACTGTGTTTTACTTGTAAACAATGATCACCATGATTGCCAGTTAATCTCTCACTTTTGAACTACAGAAAATCAAAATGAAGAGAAGGACCTGAAAAGTTCTCTGTATGAATGACAGCTGTGATGATATAAGAATTCTATCCTCAGCCCATATTTAAGTAGAAGAAGCAAAATGAAGCAAAGCAATTTATTCTTCTTCAGACTAATATAGAGGCAGTAGAGACCGTCAGAAAATGGCAGTCTGCAGGTGCCCATTTTAACTCCGGAGGGATGCCGCAGCCGCTAGATGATGCAACGTCCCTCCAGAGTTAAAAGAACCTGTTTTTTATGGGTTCTTTTACTGGCGCCCTGGTTATGTCACTAGTGCACCAATGGCACACTAGTGATGTAACAGACACGCCATGATGTGCGGACGCTATGCATACATTACGTGAAAATAGTGGTGGCCGTGTCGACAGGACGCCTTCATCAGGCCACTTCCATTACATACTAGGGTTCCGGACCATGTGGTTTCTGCATGGTCCAGAACCTTAGTATCACCGCCGCCACACCCCTTTCAGCCCATCTGTCTCGGGCCATAGTTTTCAACAGGGTAGTGCCGGAACTATGCTGAATCCTCTGTTTTTCTTCTTTTTCCAGTCTTGCAGCCATCACTAGTCCTTATCCAGCTAAGTCTGGTATCTTGGCAGTGAGACACATAATATCACACATCCCTTTTCACTTGTGGCGCTGAGTATTGATCTGGTTGTGTGTCCCCTTAAAATGACACCCTTGGGTGATTTGTTAGTTGCAGATAATTTCCAACAGCCTGAGTGCTGAAGGAGGGAAAGGAGTGATATCCATTTACACACAGTGTGTTTGAAGCAAGTCATGTGGGATACTCTTTGAATTCTGGTGTGAGCATTAGGCCTTTTTGATGGTTCTTAATACAGGACAGAGAATGGGAAAGCTAGGATGGAAGTAAGAAGGACAAAATGCAGAACACAATAAGTGCTGATCTCAGTCTCTGCTTCCTAGCAAAGGAATTGTTTGCCAGGTCAGTTGGGGTTAGATTCTGCAGCCTAGCACTGACTTGTTTCTTGTCTTGCATCCGGCGCATTTAAAATGAGAGTGAAGACAGATAATAGTTTCGAAGGGAGTTGAAAGTGGTTTGAGAGAGGCTTGCTACCCATGGTATATACACATATTCTATTGTTCTGTTGTCATCTCTGGTCACAGAGGTTTCATGTGTTTTTGAAACAGAACAAAAAATTGTTTATCAAAGACAAAAACAGAAAGAGGGTAAGTTTTGTGAACACTGGTTCCTTTTCAAAAATTTCAGCTCTCTACTAAAAAAATATCCTTTGACTCCAGACTGAATCATACTCACAAGTCAGCAGAAGACTCTAGCTTTTGAAATGGGACTTTTTTGGCCCCCATATCAGTTTTAACTACATTCACTATTCACCAAATTCACTAAAGATTTGTGAACATTTGTCTGCTAAGGCCTACTAGAGAATGGGGAAGCCTTATAAGCACAACCCTTAATGTAGACTCGGATGATGCTTCAGTGAAAATAGAACAAAACAACAACAAGCCTTTGCTGAATTTGGAGATACTAATCCATCAATTTGAAAGAAATAATAGGCCAGCTGGAAAACGGCTTTTATACCAACTTCACCAGATGCTGATCTGGTTCCAACTGCTGGCTGTTATGCAGAGCTTTAAAGATATTTTTGCTCAGAATGGAGTTTGGGGGAAAAAGAGAGAAAAGAAATGAAAACACTGTTGTTGTTATTCTTGTGTTGTAAATAGTTTTATTATTAAAGGCAAATAGCTTTTAAATTATGATGTTGGCAGCCTTGAGAATTTTGTGTTCACAGTGAAAAGGCATGGTACAAATAAAAGAAGAAAGGCTAAAACTTGGGGACTTGGGAAGCTTGTCAGGCTCCTGTTCTTGACGTTGGTTCCTCCCAGTTTCCTTAAATGAATCTGCCTCTGCTTTTTCACTCCCCTCTTTTGCCACATATGCTAAATCTGTATCAATATCTTTCTGGTTTGTTTAATCCCATCACAGCTGCTGGGTGTGAAAGTTAGCTGGGTAGCTCCAGTGGCTGACAGCTGCATGCAGCAATCCCTTGCTGGCTGACTGAGCTGGTGGCAACTCACAGCAGCTGCTAGGAAACATCACGAGCTGCCTGCACAGGGCAAGGTGCCAAGAATGAAAGCATTACAAGGGACCTCAAGGGCCAGAGAGCCCAGTCCCTTGAAACAGCAAGATTCCTCACAGCTCAACTGCTTTGAATAGATTCAAACAACCCACGTAAAAGTTTCAAAAACTCAACAAGAACAGATCTTTAAAGAAATGGCAGAGTGACCAGGATGCATAGCCAATGAATGCCTGTGTAGCAGGTTGGATAAGAAGAAAGGGACCGCAGATGAGGTTGGGCTAAAAGCCAAGGGGAGAAACGTAATGGCCTAAAGCTGGGGTACAGTCCTCCATATTTTGTTGAATTGCAACTCCCAGCATTACACCTTACCATTGTCTATGCTAACTAGGTCTGCTGGGAAATGCAGTCCAACAACATGATTCCTACTTGTGATCTAAATCCAACTGCTAGTTTCAAAACTCAAGTACATCCATGGAATCAATGGGATTTATTCCAGTGTAAGCTTCACATGCAATAGCCATTGATTCAATTGGTCTACTTTAGTTAGGACCAGCAACGGATTTTAGGCCATTATTTTATTGCCAAAATTACTGAACTGCTTTTCAGCTGCTTTTCCCAAAACAGCATACAAATCAAGGAAAACGTAACAAAAGCTAGAAATAATATTTAAACTGAAACCAAATCATCATCATCATCATCATCATCATCATCATCATCATCACATGGCAAGATTAATTTCTAAATGCAAAGCAAAATAGAAAGGAATTTTCTGGAATGCCATGGGAGAAAGAGCCAATATCCAAAGCTTCTGGGCTGTGATATACAGTATTCCCATGCAGAGTCCAGAAGCAGCATTCAACCAGAGGGAGGCTGGCATATTGAAAGATTGTTTGCAGTGTGAAGACAACTGAAACAAGGAGTACTTGTGTGTTGAAATGAACTCAAGCTGAGTTTTCCCCCATTAGATTTTCACATCATGCCATCCTGTGGCATGGGCTTTGTAACCATTTTGACATCACCTAGATGGCAACTTGCTGTGTTGAGAAAAATCACACACAGCATGTTGAATAAGAGGGTGGGAAAGAAGCTCTCAAAATCAGGCTGGTGACTGCATATAGGCCTGGTGGTTGCATTTGGTTTCAGCTTCCTTAGCGGGTTACAGATCGCCAAAAAATACGTAGTGACTACGTATTAGGGTTAGGAAGGTGCGGTGCTTCCGCACCCCCCTAACCCTAATACGTAGTGACTACGTATTTTTTGGCGGCAGCCGTTCCAGACGGCCGCCACCATGTTTACGTCTTGGACGCATAGCGTCCAGACGTGTCGCAGCGCCTATGACGTCGCGAGTGCGCCAGCGGTGCCTTGCGGCGTCATAGCTGCGCTGCAGAAAGAAGCTCCATTTTGGAGCTTCTTTTTTGCTCCGTAAGGGAGCTGCACAGTTTGGCTGCAGCGGCTCCCTCATGGAGCAAACAGCGGCGGCGGCAGACCGCCGCAAAGCAGCGGTTTATAACGTGCCTTAGACTCTCCTCCTTTTCCTTACACTCTACAAACTTAACCACAATGCTTCCTTCAGTTATGTTAGCCCATCTCCAACACACCTCATTGTCATGCTCACTCTTCTGCTTTGGCCCTGGGCTCAAGCAGCCCTTCCAATGCACTTTGACCCCATCTTGTAAACTAACATTCCCTCCCCTTCACTTTTATTAATGCAATTCAATATGAAGTTCTGCTTCACACACACACACACACACACACACACACACACAGACACACACACACAGAGTGAATCTGAAGGCTGGAGACGCAGAGGAATTTAAAGCCTTTGGAGCACATTGGCTAAAAATACAAATCCATCAAGGCATTGTTTTTTGGAGGAGATCTGAGGGGCTTGGGTGCCGTATGGCTGAGATAATTAGGGATCCTCTAAAGCCAAAGGGCCCACCCTACGCTGCTGAGCAAACACAAACCAGGCATCTCTACTAAATCCTTGCTGGCAGAATGGAATGGGAAAGCTGCCCTTATACAGTCAGTGGGTGTGGAAGGGGGAAACTGCTGTGATTCCACTAACTGAGTCTCTGTGAGGATGTGCATGCAAAATGCTGGTTTGATTAAGTATGGAAAAAACATGTCCAAATGTTCACAGTGCTTCTAGAGGGCAAAACATATAGGTGAGTAGTGGACAAGGAAACAAGCAAACAAACAGAAACGTGGAGGGACTCCTCTGAATATTTTCTCCTGTTGTACCCTTGTACTGAAATTAACTTGCTTTGCCCTCTATCATTAACAGGTCACCAACTATTTCACTTGGACTCCTGTTTTACATTTACTCCTCTCTTCAGGTTCTCAGTCCCACTATGATACATCAGTGAGGTGTCAGGTGATTTTCATTCCCCACTTGGCCATGAAACCCACTGGATGACCTTGGGCAAGTCATATTCTCTCAGGCCCAGGGGAAGGTAATGGGGAACCTCCACTGAACACATCTTGCCAAGAAAAACCCATGATAGGGTCACCTTTGGGTCAGCGTAAGTCAGAAATTACTTGAAGGCACACAGCATACAGACACACGGTACACACAAGAACGTTTCGATTTAGATGATGAGATTGCCAAGTTTGATTTACAAGAATGCAGCCTGATTCCATTAAGCTTTTCCCCTATCTTTTCAGTTGGACAAGGAAATATTCTAGGTATGATCCAAATATGAAGAAGAAGGAGCTCATTCCTCCTCCTGGACTTTCCTCACCAGGTCTTGGAAAAAAGCTGGGGTGAGGTAAATGGGGGTAGAACAAGAGCTGTTGTCTTCTCCTTGGCTGCTGCCACATTGAATTAATAGAGTTTGACACTACCTTAACTGTCATGGCTTCATCCTGTGGAATTCTGGGATATGTAGTTTGTTGTGGCACCAGAGTTCTCTGAAACAGAAGGCTAAACTACAAATTGCGGAATTCCACAGCACTGAGCCATGGCAGTTAAAGCGAGGTCAAATTGCATTAATTCTGCAGTGTAGATGCAGCCCTAGAATGTGAATTACTCCTAAGGCATTAACATCCATGAATCCATCCCAACTCCCCAATCCCACTGTACCCCGGGAGTGGGAAAGCAAATAATAGATAGAGAACACAATTTTCACTGTAGAGATGTAATTCTTCAGTACTTTCTTCTCAAATGAATGAATAAGTAATTTTAGCTATTTTCTTCCCACTGCTAGAAAGTTTTTAAAAACCACATCACTTTTGAAGCCTATTTGCAATTTTGGAACTTATGCATAAAATTCACAAGTGGGTATTTTGCACAGAAAAAGCATTATCTGCACAGGAAACAGCATTTTCTGCATTAAAAATTTCTATGCAGAACAAGTTTCTGCACAAAAAAGCTGCTTTCTCTGCAGAAAAGGCTGTTTTCTATGCAAATCAACCATGACTGAATTTTGCACAAAATAAATACAATCTTATCTGCATAAGAAATAGCTTTTTCTGTGCAGAAAATAATATTTCTCTGTAGAAATATAATTTTCAGCTAAGAAAACCCTGTTTATGTGAAAAACAACCACGTGGAACTTTGTGGAGAAGAATTTGTGAACTGCAAAGATTCTTGCCAGTCCAGGACTCTTCTTAGGATTTTAAAATATTTTAAATTATTCTTCACTTCCTACTTCACTCTGGACACAGACTGGAGAGGAAACATGCTCTGTGGGCTGCTCAGACTTCCTTTCTGTCCAGTCCTGTCATATCCGTTAAATGGGGGCAGGAGCCAAGTTAAGAGAAGACTTACTACTATAGTTGGCCCTCCATATCCACAGATTTTGTATTGTGGATTCTACTACCCACAATTTGAAAACATTCAAAAATAAATGAATACATCTAAAAAGCAAACCTTGATGTTGCCTTTTATATAAGGGACACCATCTTACTATGGCGGTTTACAGACCACCCTTTTGGAACGGCCTGTTCCCTCCCCTTTCCCCGCTGGATCGGGGCCTCAGCTGCCACAGTGGCAGCCTCTGAGGCCCCGATCCGCCACTTTCCAGGCCGCTGGGAAGTGGCAAAAGGCCTCTTCCCTGCGGCCTGGAAAGGGGTGTCCTTGGGGCTTCATGCCCCAAGGACACCTGACAGTAGCGGGGACAAAGAGAAAGGGGCCACTCGCCCCCTTTCTGCTTTGCATCGCTGGCGCAGCCATCTAAAGGCTGTGCCCAGCAACGCAAAGCTGGAAGGAGCTCTGAAACGGAGCTCCTTCCGGTGCTGCGGAAAGGGTGCTCCAGGAGCCCTCGCGTGGCGCCAGGACGTCACTTCTGCACCACTCCGTTTGGAGGTGGCACGGTGGTGATGTCCCAATGGCGGCGCCCATGTAGAATGGGCGCCACCATTTTGTACATACTAGGTATGTACTAGGGTTAGGGCGTCCGGAAGGGACACCCTTTTGTAACCCTGGTATGTACCAAGTACGTACTTTTTGCCTGTGCGGAACGGACCTATGTCACTGTATATAATGGGACTTGATCATCCATGGATTTTGGTACCCATGATGGGAGCAGGTCCTGGAGCCAAACCCCAGTAGTTACCAAAGGCCCACTGTATCATACATCATGAGGCTTCTCCTCAAAGTGAGCTGACCAGACTTCTTTACCCTTACCCAAGGAAGCCCATGCCATCTGGGAGCTGCCAAGAGATGGTTCAACATCTGGTTCACACCCAATATCCAGCAGAACTCTGCAGAGTTGGGTGGCAATGATATGTACTCTTTTCAGCTAATGTGTTAAGAGAACCAATTCCCCAGAGTTAATGGTCTCTCAAGAGGGCTAATGGCTTTGTCTCCACTGACTCATCAAAGTTCCACCAGCTACCCTTCCACCTTGTTCTACATTGTGAGTTCTAACAGATGAGGCAGGTTTATTCCACCACATCATCCCAAGAGCTGGATCAGTGAAACATACGTCTTTTTCTCACGATACCTTTGTGGCTTTTGGAGCTGAAGCAGCTTGGCAGCCATAATGCAAAGATAACATGCAGAAGAGTACTCATTACTTGGATGGGGGAATTGTAGACTGTGTCAGGTAAGGGGTCCTATGTTTTACTCAATTAATTTTATTTATCATACATCTTTTCTCCTTTTTTTTTGCAAAGGAAACTCCATGCAGATGATGATTTTTAATACACCACACATATCTGATTAACTAACTAGCTGAAAATAACAACAGCTCTTATCTCAAGGACAATCTCAAGTCCAATGGACCAGCTAGCAGTAAAATCCAAGGCCATTTAAGGAGCCCTGCAAAATAAATCTTCCTATATTCTCTTTCCCAAAATAGGAATGAGTGGGCTCTGGTGATGCTCTCTTGAAGGGGAATTTTAACAGCTGTCATATCATAACACCATATCATATTCCACAGGTGGGAAATATTTGGCCCCCAGTTGTTGTTAGACTGCACTTCCATCATTCTTTACCACTGATGATACCAGCTCAGGGAAAATCCAACTTCTACAGGACAGCACTTCACCAGCCCTGAAAGGGTCCCAATGAAAACTATGGCCCGGGACAGATGGGCGGGAAGCGGCGTGCCAGCACCAATTCTAGGGTTCGGGAGCATGCACCAACCGCACACTCCCAAACCCTAGTCTGTCTGGATGCCATCATGGTGGCCTCCCTTCCCCACGGGGGCTGCCATGATAATGCAAGTGTGGTGCTGCGTCCGTACGTCGGGGTGCTGCACTTGCGTCAATGATGTGCCATAGTGCACTAATGGCGCACTGACAGTGGCGCCCGCTTGCACCAAAAATAACCCACTATTAGTGGGGGGGGGGGGTTGGTGCAGAAGGAACCTGCATGGCTTGACTGCTGCAGGCTCCCTCGGGAGCAAAAATGGATGGCTCAACCCCGCCCTTTTGGGGTGGTCTGTTGAGCCCCTAACTTAAAAGACTTATACCTAATTGTCTACTCTGAAAGCAAAACAGCTTGTGGCTACCCTTTGTGCTTATTTTTGTGGTCACAGAGCAATTTTAGCATCCTGTCATGTCCCTCTTACAGTGCTTTTCCACATCCAGAGTTTGTAGATCTTTCTCCCTCTCTGGTGATGGAAATAGGGCCATGCAAAGTGTAGTGAAATGCACCAAATTCAGGGTGCATATACACTGACAGGAAAACTTGACTTACCTCCAGGTTACTGTGATCCACAGCAGCCATGTGGTGGTCCATCACAACACCAAGGCAAGTTTGGGAGCACCGGGCACACAGAACTCCCATTTGAATTCATCCCAGAGTGATAAATCTCAATATGTGTGGCAACATAGTCATGGCTGCTCTGTGTTCTCCCACCCCAACATACATATGAATGCATATATTTCTGAAATCATCCCCCTGCCCTTACACTGACATCACTATGAAACGATATCCATCCATCCATGCCTATACACATGTACAAATATATGGATTTTAAAAATTAAACCCAGAATAAATCCTCACTTCCAGATTAAAGCCCTGAGGTGATTAAAAGGCCTGGATTTGGCCTGAATTGCCCTGTACATTATTTGGACAGTTCATGGTGAAAGCTGGATGAGACCATTTTATTTGGCCCATGTAAATGCACCCTGAGTTAAGTCAAGATATTTGCTACTTAGAACAATGCTGATGCTGCTCAAGATAAGGCATATTGAGATAATAAAGAATGATTGGGATATTGTTTTAGCAAAATACATACTAAGCAATGTCATAAATGAGTTTTGTGTGCATGGGATGTATATGTGTATAAGTGAGATATATGAACCCAAAGGCACCAGAGCTCATCTGATCTTGGAAACTAAGCAGGGTAAGTACATGGATGGGAGACCATAACAAAAACCTGGTGCTATGGCTGTATTTCAGAAGAAAGAACTGGCAAAACCACCTCTGAGTATTCCTTGCCTAAGAAAATCCTATGAAATTCATGGGGTCACCATAAGTTTACAGGCGACTTAAGGGCACAGACACAGATATGCATATACATGAGACAGTATGTGAGTACCAGGGGTATGTATATATGCCAGCCTGGCCCTACCAATGTTCTGCAGTGCCTCTGTGATCCTCCTCCCAGAACTAAGGCCCCACCTATTCCCTGCTAGCATGGGGTCTCCAGATCGTTGTCCAGGGCAATTTGGGCCTCAGGTCTCAAAGGATTTACCATCGCTTTGAACAAAAATATGGGCAGCCTTTGCACATACACTAATATAGTATGGGGATAATAATAATAATAATAATAATAATTCATATTTTCCGCCTCTCCCTGTGGATCGAGGCGGGATTACAACAGATAAAATCGAACAATACAGTTCCAAAATGTCAATAAAAGCACACAAAAATACATGCACAGTCATTAAAATAGCCAAATTATCATCTGTTTCTGTACTATTGAATCAAGTGTGGAAGATTCTTTAAGATCAGTTATAGAAGATCAGATGGATAGGTAGTAATCTGGAGGCTGCAGCAAACATGCCAGTCTGTGTAAATGAAATCTGTTCTCTATACTTCCACCAACTCCTACATCTCCCTGTGTTATTGTGACAGGGAGGTGAAAGGGAATGCTCAGATCAATGGCTTTCATTTTACTATAATTGCTAGGTTGTTTTGGATTGTGCTTTTGAAGGGCTCTTAAACAGAGCAGAAAGGTGGTGTATATTTTAAGCAATATTTTAAACAAATGAACAGGTATAAAATAGAAGTGATGCTGTAGAGAATAAGAAACTGCAGTTAGTTGTTGCAACTAACTTACAAGGCAATGTTGGGAATCATGTCTCTCTCTCAGTGTTGTTGGGAGTCCTCGATTCTTCAGTCCCAGCTGCCCTGGCCAGCATAACCAATGGTGAGGAGTGTTGGGATCTGCAGTCAAACAACATCTTGAGGCTGCATTATTCCCGTTCCTATTTTAAGAATGTGTGCATGATCTGAACACATGCTTAAGACCACAATCATAAGCACATGCACTGAGGAGTAAACCCCTTTGAACACAATGGCACATAGTTCTGAGTGAGCATCCCACAAAACTGCACTGCAGATCTACAAGGCGATCAATTTTAAGCACAACCTGAAAATACCCCCCCCACACCTATCAATGCCTTCTCTATTCCATAGAAGTATCAGACTGCTTAGCACTTGTGTCACTAAATAGTTTGAACACTATGCCCTGTGTTCACCCAGAAAGAATTGCTATTCACCCCAGGTGGTGAGGCATGGGGCAGTGGTGTCACTAGGGTTGGCATCATCTGGTGTGGTAACTCAAAGCGTCACCCCACCATTGAACTCCTCTTACACCACACCATACAGAAGCCTGAAGCCTGAGACAGATGGGTGAGAATCACCGTGCCTGCACTGATTCTAGGGTTCTGGAGCGCACAGCAACTGCATGCTCAAGAACTCTAGAATGTGCCATACAGGACAGGCGTGCATGACACAAGCATGGCACAGCATCTGCACCTCCAGGTGCCACACTTGCATCATGGATGCATCACAGTGTGCCAATGGCGCACTGATGACATCGTCTGTGTGTGCAAAGAAGAACCCGGTTTTTCTGGGTTCTTTTTGGTCAGAAGGGATGCTGTGCGGTTTGGCTGCTGTGGCATTCTTGCGGAGAAAAACTGGGTACCTGCAGCCCGGACTTTCAGAGAGGTATGTACCGGGCCTGAGTAACCTTTTTTGTACTAATGTTACTCATAAATCGTAATTCCCATAGATCACTGAATGTAATGGCAAGAGTTGCGACACAGACAACTAGAAAAAAAAATTAGGTTACAATTAGATTATGAATTACAATATCATATACCCATTTTAGGAGCCAGCATGGTGTAGTAGTTTGAATGTTGGATTACAATTCTGGAAACCAGGATTCAATTTTCATCTTGGCCTTAAACCCGCTGGGTGACCTTGGACAAATCACATGTTCTCAGCCTCGGAGGAAGGCAATGACAGACCTCTTCTGAACAAATCTTGCCAAAAAAACCCATGATAGGTTTGCTTTAGGGTTGATGTCTGGACACAGATCAAAACAACATGCATACATGCCCAGCCTAAATGTATTTAGATGTACCTAGTTATGTGTGGTTAAAGTGAAAATTTGGTAAGAGGGGATATTTTTAAAGAAAAAAAAAATATTTAAAACCTGTGGCCTCTGATTTCTCTTCACATTGAGCCTTGTCCCACTCATCCCATCTCTTCCACATTTTAAAGTGAATGTCACAGCCACGTTTCTGCCAAAGGACAGGTGTTTGGGGAGCAGTGATGTCACCCCAACTTAGGGCATCACTAAGTGTGAGCCATACCACTTGTAACCCCTTAATGACACCCCTGGTGTGGGGAAACAGTCTAAAGGCATGGCTGAATAACTATGTGGAAAGACAGAAAGAAGGACACATATCCACAAAGTGAAGAATGAAAAAAGCGAGTAAGCAGCTGAAAGTTCATGTATTGAATCAGCAAGACAAACTGCCTACATTCTCCATGGTAACTTGTGAAGATGGGGGAAATAGCAAAAAATATGAGCCTACTCCTCTTCCTTTTCAAACACCACTTCTGCACCCTATAAAGTCTGTCCAAGATCCCCCCAAAATTCTCACTTCTGGCCTACCACTCTGGGTAGGGTTGCCTTAACCCGCCTGCAGGCGGGACAGTCCCGGTTTTGGCAGAACTGACCCGGTCCCGGTCCAGTTCCGCCAATTCATGGGTTGGGGCCCGGATTTTGGCTTCGCTGCGGGCCGGACAGCGCTCCTCCTCTTCTGTGCGCTCCCACAGCGGCCACCCACCTCCTCCTCCCCCACCTCCTTCTCTTTTATGGCCGCGCAGCTGTGCAGCCCGCCCTCTTCCTCCTCCTCATTTTTTTGTGCATGTGGCATGCAGTGCACCGACATCCTCCTCCTCCTCTTTCATGCATGCGCGGCGCCCGCAGCCTTTCGCAGGGCTGTGGCTGGTGCCAGCTTGCGCGCGCGCGTGCACAGGACCATATGGAGCGCTTGTCCCCTTCAGGCTGGCTGGCCAATGGCAGAAGGGCAGGGGCGGGGCTGTTTCCAGCCCCAGCCCGCCATTGGCCAGCCTCAGAGCCTCGGCGGAGGAGGAGTGAGTCTCTGAGTCTCTGAGCGGGAAAAGCGCCCTTTCTTTGCGCATGACGCCAAGGAGGAAGAAGAAGACACGGAGGAGGAGGAGGAGTAAGAAGAGGAGGATAAAGAAGAGGAGGAGGAAGAAGTAAGAGGAAGAAGTAAGAGGAAGAAGGGGAGGAGGATGAGAAAGAGGAGGAGGAGGAGGAGGAGGAGGAAGTAAGAGGAAGAAGAGGAGGAGGAGGAGGAGGTGGGTGCCCATTTCCAAAGGTTTATTTCCCTCAAAGTGTCTTTTTTGTGTATTTTTGGTGCTTTTAATGCTAACAGGTCTGCCTTGTTTTAAAAATGATGATGAAGGAATGGGGAGGGGGGTGGTTTGGCCAGAAAGGGAAGTACATTTCTGCCATCTGTCTAGGAATAATGCCAAAATGTCCTCCATTTTGATCATGCCTAAGAAACATGCGTTTTTTTTTAAATCAATTTTTTTCACGTGCCCTCCATTTTAAAAAAAATGTGTCCTACATCAGAAAATGTTGCCCTACATTTGTCCCGGTTTGGAGGTCCTGACTTATGGCAACCTAACTCTGGGAACCTTTTTGACTAAATAAATAAATAAATAAATGTACTCCATTTCACAGTTTTCATATTTGTCTGTTGGATGGGAAAAGAAAGTGAATAATCGGGGCTCCTCTGTAATGAACATAGCATCCATTCATCATGAGATACAAGCTCATCACATCACTTACTCAGCCTTCCCCTTTACAACACTACACAATTACACACCCCAGCCGGTAGAAGCCACTCCTCTGCCCTGACAACTAAAATAATAGTTCCTGTAGAAACAAATGTCATTGAGACTTGCATCACTTCACTGCCAGAATTATCCTAAGATAATTATACATTTTATACTTCAGAGCGATTAAACATTTGATATACTGAAGAATCCAAGAGAGACTGTCCTATTTCTTTCATCCTTATATAAATTACAAAATAAGATCTTAAAAACTATTTTCAATAAAGTAATAAAGTCCCTCACATTTTAGGAAAGTCAATACAATCACTCACCTATGTCATACAAGGTAGGACTGAATCCAAACAAAATTGGAACTATTGGTCTGTCTTCTGTATAAAAAGGCAGCAGCTTAATAAGAATGGATGAAGATGTGATACCAATCTATTGAGTCAGAAGCATGACAGGCTGTAAGTTCCTCAAAGGAACAGGGTGAACTCTAGTAGCTATTCCAACATGGGCAAATTGAATGTGTGAAACAAATGTGGCTGTATCTAAGAAAATGCAATATTTTAGGAGTATATAGGAACTGAGGGAGAACCAGGTGTAAGAGGACAGATTACCCCTTCCTATAATATTTGCACAGTACTATTGCACAATAGATCATGCATGGAATAATTCTCCTACTGAGGAAAAGACCTCACCATCCTCTTCAGTACCATAATTAGAAATATTTGAGTTATTTCACAAACATTTTTGCTGTCTCACGAGGCACATGAACCAGGCTCCAAATTTCTAGCCCTGAAAGTACATGAAATGAAATATCAAAAATATAAGTAGAATTTTCTAAAAGTACAGGACCCAGAGACACAGGATTCCTTTCTGCAAGGGCCAGGATACTCCGCGAGCAGCCCGGAATATCATGACTCTGGAGCTGCCTCGACTTCTCTTCATTACCTGGGGCTCTCTGTTGCTGGACACTTCCTTCTAACCTCCGAGCGAGTGACATGCCATGCCAGCAGCCAACCGAGTGGCACAGTGAGACACATTGTCATCACAATGAAGGGCTCAGGATTTTCCAAAAACATCCAAAGCAAATAATAATGCTTTCTACTCCATTTTAAGAGGGGTATACCCCACGTTTGGTGCTGAGTGGGCCTGACATAATCCAAACTGTTTGCTCCAGACTTGGGGATTGGGCCCTATGTTGTCTGGATCCCCTGCCAAGCAGATGGGAGGAGGCCATTTTATTTGACTTGTGCAATAGAACTTTAGATTCTTGAGTTCAACGATTCCTAACTGAGCAGACTCATATTTGTTCACTTTTTATTTGGCTACAGACTTTACTTGGACTACACACACACACAAATGAGAGGATTTCCAAGTTCTGAAGTCAGTTTTTGCAGCTGCACTAATTTCAGCCTTACTTCCTTTACAGCAGTCAGTATTTCAACTGTTTGTAAGGGATCTCTGGGGATCCTTAGAAGAACCTCATCAGGCATTTTTCAATGAAAAATTCAGAAAATGGAAGAGATGCTTCCTTAAGACAGCTTGCCCAGCATTCACTGCTCTCTGTGCCTAGGGTTGCCATAACCCACCTGGGGGCGGGATTTTCCCGGTTTTGGATGGGTCCACACGGTCCCGTCCTGGTTTGCCCTTGTCCTGGGTTTTCCCTCGGCCCCGCGCTTGGTTAGGGTGCTGCTGCGGTGGCGCCTTTGGCTGCTGTTATGGCCAGCTGCTGATGTGACTGGCCGGCTGGCCATCCATCCATCCACCCACCCACCTCCTCCACCCCCTCCTGCACGTTTGCGCACTCCATCTCCATGTGCAGCGCTTTGGCACGCCGCACCACCCGTGGCAGTTGCCTGGGCCAAGGCAGGCTGCAGCTTGTGCACGCTCCGTTTGCGTGTGTGCGTGCACACACACAAACTTAAAAAAACAACTCCTTCCCTTTACGCTAGCTGGCCAATAGGAAAAAAGCAGGGGCTGGGCTGTTTCCAGCCCCAGTCGACCATTGGCCAGCCTCAATGAGAAGGCGAGGCTTCATAGAAGGAGGAGGAGGAGAAAGAGGAGGAGCATTGAGCTCAAGCCTCTAGCTCTGGGTGAGAGGCAGGGAAAAGGGCCATTTCCGGATGCTGTTTGGCACCAAAGATGAAAAGGAAAAGAAGGAGGAGGAGGAGGAGGAGGTGGGGGTAGGTAGCCATTTCCAACATGTACTTTCCCCCTCTGTATATTTATTAAGTGGATTTTCCCCTATATGTGTGCATTTATTTTCCTCCTCTGTATATTTATTAAGTGGATTTTTGGCCCCATCTGTGTGCATTTATTTTCCTCCTCTGTATATTTATTAAGTGGATTTTCCCCCTATATGTGTGCATTTATTGTTAAACCACCTTGACATGTTCAATATGCATAGCCATGTTAACCCATGTTAAGTACTAAACCCAAAGGGTTTGGTTATGCAATAAGCCTCTCTGTCGGGGATGCTTTGATTGAGAGTTCCTGCATGGCAGGGGGTTGGACTGGATGGCCCTTGAGTCTCTTCCAACTCTACGATTCTATGAAATTTGCAAGAAGCCATGTTAAATAAAGCTATGTCAAATGCCCAAATGTGGGTCGTGTGTGTTTTGAAATGGGGTGGTGGTGGTTAGGCCAGAAAGGGAAGTACTTGTACATTTTGATCATGCCTAAGAAACATGCATTTATATTAACATTTTTAAAAAATCATTCAATTTTTTCGCATGTTCTCCATTCTAAAAAAATATGCCCTACATTTGAAAATTTTGTCCTACATTTGTCCTACATTTGTCCCGGTTTGGAGGTCCTGACTTATGGCAACCCTATCTGTACCCCACAATGTACAACTGCAGAAGAGAGTTGCCTGTGTTCTGTTCAACTCATGTTCACTTGCATCAAGAGAGAACATGCCTCAAAAGCTTCTATAAGGCATAGAAGCTCTCCAACAGCCTACAAGAGCTCTAAGGTGCAGATGTTTTTTTTAAAATTGCTTTGTTGAAATCACTGCTTTAGAAGTGTAGCCGAAGGAGTAAAACCAGAAAACAAAACTCCGAGTCTGAGCTTTGCATTCCATACAGGCCCATGGCAAGATGGATTTGTGTGTTTCATAGCTAGAGGCTTTCTGTTGGGGAACAAGGCCAGACCACACATCTTGTGCAAGCAAGAAACTGCCCTGTTCCAGGACAGGATCACACCTAGAAGGAAGGATGGCTGAGTGTGGCCAAGCTTGTGTTTCCAACAGAGCCCCAAGCACACAGGACATGCTCTCCTTCATACAAAGCTGCCTCCAGCATTTCTCATTTATGTTCAGGGCTACAGCCAGCCAAGACTAGGTTATTTTAAACAGACATATTTCCAGTAATGGTCCAACTGGGGGATGCCCTGGATTCATTCCTCTCCTTTAGGTAGAACATGTGGCATGTAGCAAGAAGTAACATGCACATGATGTAGGAAAGCTTGGGGTTCTCAAGCCAGCCAACTTGATGAGTCTAACATAAAGCTTGTAAAATCATCAACCTGAACACTGAAGCCATGGGCCTGAAACTTTGTCTGTAACCAAGAGGAGTGTAATGCAAAAAGCTGAAAGACATTATGGTGGAAAACTATGCAAAAGACCCATGGAAAATCTCCAGCTCTTCCCCACCAAACTTGTTTTAATAAACTTCAGGGCTGCCTAATTCACAGGCCTTCTGAGAGCTGAACTGTAGGTATATGGGTGGGAATAGCTGTTCCTTGCAAAGGGAAAGGGGTTTAATCTCACAAACCTGTCTCAGCATGTCTTTGAACATGTACTTGCCGATGGTTGGAAATCATATTGTTGTTTTTTAAAATGAAATTCTGGGGTATGTTTGCACAACCAGTTTGCTGTACAGTTATGCATGTATTTCGTGTGTGTGTGTGTGTGTGTGTGTTGTACAATTTTCCATCAAAAAAGTCAGGATAGGACTTATTTGACCTTTGATCTGGTCTTAGGCCCCCAGATCTCAGGGTCTGGTTCCTCTTCTACAAGGCGAAGGAGAAATTTCTCAAAGCAATCAATCAATCAATCAATCAATCAAAATGCTTTGAAGGTTTGTGTGTACATCCTCATCTGTTAGGCCAGGTACATTTTATTTACCCAGTGTACACTGTGCAACTATGGTTAATGCTTAATGTATCATGCTTAATGACATTGAGTCTGCCCCCTCTGACATTACAAAGTGGTCTCACTAGGTCTTAGTTTATGGTGCTGAAATATCATGACCTGGCAATTCTAGCTGGGTCTGTACAACAGTTTTTGTGTATCATCACAACAACTTACAATTAAAGAACTGCTCAAAGAGGATTGATTTCATTTGCTCCACTCAGCCCCAAACTCATGGATGGTGCTTAAAACAGTTCCCAATCTTAGGTCCTCAGATAATGTTGAAGATCAGTTTCCCAGATGCTTAGGCAGGCCTTGCTGGTTGTAGCCAGAAGGGGATGTCAATGTGGGATGTAAAATCCATGGACATCTAGATTTTACCAACTATGGTTGGGAACCATAGATGTAGATCTCCAGACTTATATTGATTCTCATGCAAAACTACCTCACTCAAGTGGTAAAAATTAAGGCTGTACTGAATTTTTGAGAAGAATCTTTTCAAGGAAAAACTGGCTTTTTAAAGGTGCAAATTTCCCCCTAAGTCCATCTGAATACTATTTTCACCCTGCCCTGCTTTCTCATTTTCCAACGTCATTGCTGGTGATGATTCTTCATTATCATCTCTCCTTCACTCCCTCATTCTCAAGTAAAGAAGGCCAATCAGAGACCACAGTGCAAATATAACTGCACAATCAGTTTTGTTGCCAATGCATTTTGGCTAACTGATTACATCACTGAGAACAAACCAACCGAATGACCTCGCTCTGCATCAATACACATGGGTGCAACAGGAACATGGCAACTACTGAACATTTTCACCCACTCTTGAGCCCCTTAAAGAAGAAAAAAGAGTGTCTCACAGTGTAAAAAAGTTTGTGATATCCATTCTCCATTTCAGTTTGGCCCTCCCTGAAATACACACTAAGGAAGGGCCGAGAAGCTGGATCAACAGATGGAGAGAATATTTCCAATTATTTTTCCCAAGCTGAAAAAAAATGGCTTTCCTGGCCAGTTGGGAAAGCTGGCCAGGAAAGATAAAAGACCTGCAAGAATTTTGTGCTGTCTTCTTGTATTTGAATGTCCTGCAGTGCTGTAGAGGAGAGAAAAATTCACAGTATTTTTACACAGCATCCTCCATTTTCTGGAATACTGTAAGAGGGATATTCTTTTTCTTGAGTAGTAGGAAGGAAAATACTGTAATTTTAAGTCCTTGCATGTGAAGACAAAATAGTTGAGAATTTGCATTTGTTAGATGTGTCCCTCCAATTCATTTGATCTCAAACTCCCATCAGCCCTAGCCAGAGCAGCCAATGGAGGGGTGTGATGAGAGAAATAGTTTAGTAATACCTGGAGAAATGATGATACTAAACAATTTTCCTCTTTAACCCACTGCCCTATAGTTGAATGTTTGAAAGCTGGCTTTGTAGTCCTCTGATGTACACAATGCTGGGGTGTTTGCTTTCAGTCACCTTCCACTGTTTTCCATGGAGGTGCATTTGTAACTTCCTTAAAGTGAGCCAGAATTCCCTTTGCTCCTCAGGGTTTGGAAATGGTGCTGATGCCCATGGGAACCCTATGATTATGGCTCAGTGGGAAAGCACAGTCAACGGACCTCTTTGTGGTAGGTAAAAATAGGCCTTTCACAAAGAAAATAACCTGTCCTACTGTGTCACAGAACAGTTAGCACCTGGAGAGGAAAGGGAAGAAAGGATCTTTGTCAGGGGGCTCTTTTTTATGTGGATAAATTGATGGGAGGTCGGTTTTAAACAGAGAAGTTGCATATACAGTTTGATTGAGTCCAAGAGACATAAAATCTGAATGCTTGTAATACAATTGCCAGCATCAGCAGTACTGAACCAGGTACTCCAGCCAAGAATTGTCAATCCCATTTCTACCAGATGAGAGCATTCCAGGGGCAGAGAAAAAGAGAGGAAGAGGGAGAGAGGAGGAGGGAGGGAGAGAGAGAGAGAGAAACAGCCCAAACAGCTGCGATTAGAAAGTTGATCCCCAAAGGGAAGAGCTGGACCAGCATTTAACTAAAAGCCTGTATGCTATTTATACACCATTAAACACACACATGGGGAACCAGCTAAAAGCTGAGATGTCTCCAACTTGTGTAGTACGTTTTTGTTTCTACATGAGATCTGGGTTGAGTAGAGATGGGGAGGAAGCCCTGTAATCTGCGTCAGGAGCCCATGGAGGCAAAGCATCCACTTAGAACCGGCGAGTACCTCTTTCTGTACATCCTTGAATATGTTTGCTTTGTGAAGCCTGCACAGCTCTGAACATTTGGGCAAAAACACCTTGGTCCTTTTGGTGCACTCAAGCAATTTAAGCATCCCTTCCCTTGGTGCCTCAACATTCAACTTCATATGTAAAATGCAGCCATGTATATTCAGTGTCAAGTAGGTGTCCCTTTGGGGAACAGGTCCTCAAAGAGATATTACTTCTCTCCATTCTTGAGGCTAGTGTAGTCAAAGAATAATCTATGAAAGTCCCTTATATGTTTATATATTTTCTTCAGCAGAATAAAAGAGGCTCACAATCCCAAGGGACTGGGGCGAGTTCAGTTCTACTCAAGGATCAATTGCTGTTTGTTCAAATCGAAGTTACCTTGGTCCCTGCAAACATACCTAGATATGTTCTGCTTGTGCCTTCAAAGGTTCTGGGGTAGCAACAGTGTACAAATTAATATGCGTAGGTAGCTTGGTAAATTCCAGATGCTTTGGTCCACAACTCCATGATTCCTGACCACTGGACATACTGTGATAGGAACTGAAGTCCAAAATATCTGGAGGACACCTGGAGCCCTTTTTGCACCACAGTTACAGAAATATGGTTCTGCTTTAGTTGTCCTGACAGCATCCTATGGAATTCTGGGGTTTGTAGTTTTGTCAGAGGCACCAGTGGAGGTCTGCTCCTCCCTAAATTGTCAATCCCAGGACTCCCCAGGATGTTCTATAGGCAGTAAAAGTGTAATCATAGTGCTGTAGTGTGAACAAAAGTCACTATTGTGCCTACCATTCTATCCCTCCAGTACAAGGGATGGGCAGCATTTCTGAGCTCAATATGGCAACGTGTTTCATCTTTTGTTATCAACAGCCTTTCCCACTTGTAGTTGAAACCCCCAAATGTGCCTTTAAAAAAAAAACCTCTCTAGTAATCTGGCATAGTCCATCTTTTTCCAGTGGTTCCACATGCATCTCCCATTTCCACCCTGCTGCACCCTGAGACCCACTTGCTCAGCTGTGACTTTTCTACAAAAGCAGGAGTTACTTAGACTTTTGGACCTGTGGTCATGCAAAACTGCACCACCCCATCTTCATCCCTGAAGACTCAGGGTTTTGCAGATTCAGTATCACCTCTTCTTACAATTTCCATTTTGAAAACAACTTCCCCCCAAAGGATTTCACCCATCCAAATGTGAAGGCATCTTTCAAAGGGAGAGAGGCAGTGTTAAAACATTGTATTTCAAATAGTGTGAGATGTGTAGGGGAGTGCTGGACTCACGCACAACAGCAAACCCTACTGAAATAGATAAGGGATTTCAAAAGGCTCCCTTCTAGTTAAATTGAGCCCCACATTTCAGAAGGCCATGGGTCTCTGTCCTTATACCCCCCCTTTTTTTCCTCCAAGAGAAGGAACCCGAATTGTCCAGGCACCTTCAAACCAAGTGGGGGCAAGGCTGCTTTTCTTCCATTCCTCTTCTCAACCTCTTCCCTCCCCTTTCCCATATCAGGGATATTGTTCTAAATCTCCTTGACATCAAAATATCATTGGAGCTGCACAGCACGGAGAGAGATTAAAAAACAATAAAGAGAAAACGAAACCCTCCGCTATAATTACCAACCCTTCACCGCCAGCAGCAGTGGAGAAGAGGAGGGGGAAGGGAAAGGGGGAAAAAAAGAATAGAAACCCACTAAAATTTTAATAGGAACCACTGCATTTAATTTAACGACACATTTTTTTCAATTACCAGAATAATTGTTTTATTCATAAAATGAGTTTCCATAAAGAGGGTCATTTTCTTTTGTTTTTATTATTCATTTGTGCAACATATTCAAGGCATAATTCTCCAGCCCTGAAGGGAGAGGGGTGTACATCTGGGTAAACAGGCTGCGTGTGCGCCTGTGTGGAAATGATACGTGTCTGCATCTCGAGCCCCCATGTTTCTGAGCGTTTCACACCAGTCGGGTGCATCTGACCATAAAATATGAGAGGCCCCTGCTTCAAAGGCTGCTCCGCACAAGCTGTTCACCATGTGTCAGTGCCAATTTGTAAAAGACCTCTGACCTCTGTGTGGTTTACGCTGAGGTTTGAGTTGCATAGCGCCAGACTGCCAGGCTAAAAGTTACAGCCGCTTGAAGAGAGAAATAACTTTCTCTACATCTTCCAGTTCAAGTATGCAGCAGAGAATCCTGGGAATTGAACACTACCTCTGTCACTTGCGCTGTGTACCCAGCACATCACACCCTTACAATCTCCTCTCAGTTCAAAAAGTGTGATTTGCCTTTGACCAGCTCTTTGCAGATTACCATTTGTGCTATGATAGAAATATTTTGGGTGAACTCTCTCATTATGGGAATCAACAGGGAATATTTAAAAAGGAATATAAAAATGATATTTAAAAATAAATGAGAGGAGGCCAGGCTCCCAAAAGTCTATGGACAAGAAACAAAAACTCTGGATGGTTTAAGTACTGTCAAACTAACACCATTTAAGGCCCAACTTCATTTAGTTTTTATACAATAACTCGTAGAAAAGGGAAATAAAACCTGATGGAGGGGCTGAATTCAGAAATACATCACAGATCCTCTATTCAGAGGGGCAAACACACACCCATCCCACTTGGTGGCAATCCCTCCCTGTCTAAATCTGCAATCTAGGAGATTTGGGGAGCTGCAGTCCAAGGATTTGGTGATGAAGACCAGACCCCTGTGCTGCAGCTGGTTAGATACTTCCTGACCTTTCTTAGCAAGGGTATGGACAGAGATGGGTGATGCAGCACTGAATTGGAGAAATGCACAAAGTTCTGCAACTTAAAGGGGAAAGGGTCACAAAAACCATTTGAGCATTCACCTTGCAGATCTGTTCTATCTCTTTTAATGGTTTGCATATAGTGGTCCACTTATAGAGACAAGCCATAAATAACCATGGAAGATACCTGACTGATCTTCCAACATTCTTTTACCTTAAAGAAACCACTACAGCCTTTCTCTTAGCTCTTTTCTCACCCCAAACCCCTTGAAGCTGAATACAGATTTGGAGTGTGTTTCTGTGTATGTGTCTTCAAGCTACTTTTTGACCTATGGCAACCCCATGAATTTCACAGAGTCTTCTTAGGCAAGGAATACACAGAGGTAGTTTTGCTAGTTCCTTCCTCTGAAATATAGCTAACAACACCTGGTATTCATTGGCAGTCTCCCATCCAAGTACTAACCAGGGCTGACCCTGCTTACCTTTGGAGATTAGATGGGATCTGGTGCCTTCAGGGTATTTAGGCCTACAAGTATGGTATGGTACGGTACGGAATAGTACATTTATCCACTACATCCTACACCTCCTATAGGAGGACTACTAGAAACTTGTTGGAAGGGTTTTTTTTAGGTCATGAGGAAGATTTAAAAACACTGCCTGCATTTTTTAGAAAAGACCATTTAATGGTTGGCTCACAGTATATTTCTTTTGGTCCTCAACCAACCAACCTGGCTGATAACATCTGAAGCTTCTTTCCCACAAGCTGCCCAATTAGTACAAGACCATGGATGCCTAATGATGAGAGTTGCTAATAGGGTGGCAAAGGACATCTCCACATCTTTCTCTCCAGGTACTGGAGAGGAAAAAGAGATAAGATGTAGAGGGTCAGGAAAGAAAAATTGCTTTAACTGATGGATGGGGTAAAAGTTAAAGGCTGAGGTTTGGAAAAACGAGCTTACCTAGTTAACAAATGCTCTGACAATGAATTTGCTTTTTACAAAGTCTTTTTATGTTCACCCAGCCCCTGAAAGTTTTTTTTCCAGCAGCATCAGCATTGGAAGGATTACGAAGGAAGGCTGGATAAACAGACTTTCAATGTTGGGTCACAGCAGCATGGCTGCAGTAAACAAGAAACTCAACTTTGAACTGGGAAAGTATGGAATTCCACTGTAGCCAGTCCTACTGCAGCTGTGTGTGCCGGCCAACAATAGGTAAGGTAAACAGCAGCTGCCTCCAGTATCCCTTACTGTGCATGTGTGAATGACAAAACAGAACAGGGGAAAGCAGATATGCCTACTTTGTCAGCTATTCCCAATACATTAAAAGGGGATAGATCTGTAAGTCTGGCCACCAAAATGAAAATCATAAGAAAAGTGGAGGCTGGTGAAGGGGGAAAAAATCATCCTTTAATATATTAAGTTATCTCTAGAAGGTTCAAAATGTTTTTCTTTACTTATGCAACAATTACCTGACCTGAATGTTTCATTTCAGATGTGCATGCTAGTTCTGAATAAAATGTTTTTCTGAAACATGTTGACTGCTCTTATTTTTTTGTGGTGTAGGAACCTATCCCTGTATTTTTCATGTTATTTCTGCCTCTGGTACTAAATTTTCTGTGGAAGAATTCATACCCAGGAATGCATCTACTGTATTTCCTTAACCCTATTAGATTTTGAGGATAACATTCTAGTTATGGGATGGGAAAGCAGTTGGTGCATTTGAAGCAATATTAGCAAGCTCATGACAGTTGAAATGTTTTGTGTGAATATACCAAGAGTTTCAGGGATCAAGACTAGACATGGAGGGCACAGCTGGAGCAGGGGACTGAAGAATTGGTCCAGGAAGGATCAGGAAATCCAGGGGCAAAGATGAAGACAACTAGCCAGCCGTTTAGGTTACATATATATTCAGGAACAATCTAAACAAAACAAAGCACTAAACACTTTGATGCCAAAAGACATGTATCCCTTTACCAAAAAATGGGATACAGTACATGCCATACTGTGTTTCAGAGAGGAGAGAATTTGGGGGAGGGAGGAGGGAAATAGTAGATTTTCAGAAGGGAAAAAACATAGGGGCTTGAGTGAGCCCAATCCAGATTCCCCCATGCGTAATCATGAATAAAACAGATAGTACTTTTAAGCTGGATCCAGTGCATTTTGTATAGTGTTCAGGTTAGTTCTGCATCTCATTTTTTAACATCAGAAAGCACTTTGGGAAATAAGAATTTAGATCAGAGAAGTGGCAGGGGAGGGAGGGGTGCCCAATCTATTCTCAACCCATCCTTTCTAATTTATAATCCTCACCCTGTGATGGCCTGCCTTCTGCAGGATCCAAAAGGAACCATTTTAGACTCTACTGGGGAGGAGGAAGGGGCTGCTTATAGCAGGTGATCTGAAGACAAAAGTCAGGAGAGGGAAAGATTAAACTGGCGCACCCTCTCCCACTACTATCCTGCTCTAGAAACCTTCTGTGTAAAAGTAGCTTTTCAGATTAAAAGGCTCACAGTTACATTTGTTCATGTACAGGGCTAGGAAAACTGCAGTCACCAGATGGTTGTTGAACTGCACGTCCCAGCAGCCCTACCTAGCATAGCCAATGTGTGTGTGTGTGGGGGGGGGGGTGAAGGCTTCAAGCCAAAGTTCAACTATAGCTGGAGGGCAATACAAGTCCCACCCCTGGTCTATAAAGTTTAGTTAACTGCAACGATCGCAACTTCTATCAGATTAAGGTTTACCTATCTGAATTTTCCCTAAAAGCACTGAATATTTCAGTACACAACTTTTAACAGATCTTGTCCCAGATATGTACAATATGTACATGCCTTCCATATTAAAGGAATACATTGGTTATGTACTGTTTTGTACCAGAGGGCCATGGGGGGAAGCATAAGGTTGCTCAGAGATGGGTGGATTGCAATAAAATAAAATAAAAAACTTGGCACATGACATGGTTAGAAATATCTTCCTTGTGTTGACTTTCCTTTATTTCTTTGCTAACATTTGAACCAGTGGGACTCACCAGAATTTTCATGGATCTCATGGGTGGCAGCTTGCTTTTTGACAAGAGTATATCATTATATCCCCATTCCCAAATCTGTGCTGGAAGTGCTGGGACTTGGGTGGAAGCAGGAAAAAACTCCAAAATGTCTTTTGAACCACAAATACCATATTTTTTCAAGATAATTTCACAGATACACACTCATTCTTCTGTCTATTTTTGCAACGATTCATTCTGGCCAAGTTTCACCTGATATCCAGAAGTCTCTTGTTCTCAGCTCAATGATCAGGAATATCCAAAATTTTGGGAGAGAGATATAGCACACTGCTAGTTGAGAGAATGCCTAGTCAGGCTGGGAATGGAGAGAATGCCTAGTCAGCAGAGCCAAACCAAGGGGGAAAATGATATCCCTTTCCATATACAGAAGCCAGCCAGAGTTGAATCTTGCTTCGATGTGGTTGATGGAGCAATGTCCTTCTTGCACAGGAGGATAGCATTCTAGCTGATGAAGTGCAGGATAGGCTTTATAGCATACACAGATGTGTGTGTTCGTGTGTGGGCCCCAAGACTTATGGTGACTCCATGGATTTCACAGCTGGAAACAAAAGTGGTGACTGTTACTGCACTTAGGAATACTCAGAAGCAGCTGTAACAGTTCCTTATTCTGAAAAAAAGCCTACAGCCCCTTGCTATTCATTGGTGCCCCTTCTAAGGACTGACCCTGTTTAGGACCCAAGATCAGACAGGCTCTGCTGCCTTTAAGGTATTTGTCCTCAAACACTTATGACTGTCCAGTTCCTACCCAGCTGTTGTCTCATTCTGCCTAATGGCTAGATATAGCCTGCTGGACACTGCCTGATTTTCTGAATTACTCTGGATTATCCTGCATGATAGGTCCAAAGTAGTTGAGTGCAGCCATTGCAAACAGCAGCACAGTTTCTACGTTTCGCAGCCGCCAGTTCCTGCAGAATTTGCTTCCTTGGTCTGCTGCTCTCTCCCAATGAAGCAAGTTTTTCCCTTTGCTAAATATAGCTCACTTGGCTGGAGCATGTATGAGCCTTGCTTCCTAGACACGGCCTCCTTTGGCTGGGCTCCCAGCTTCACAGCTACACATACCCTTGCCCACCCCACCATGGCTAGAAGACTGCCAAAACCTTTCCCGCTGGTTTCATCAACTAGAGAACCAATCTAAGCCGTGTCTTTTTCTCACATTGCTTGGGAATCTTAATAGGCTGCAAGAGGTGAAACAAGCTTTCCTATTCTAGGGCAGGGAGGCAGCTTGAAGATCAGTGTGTGTGACAAAAGCTGGAGTAAACACACTCCAGCCATTTGAAGATGGCCTATGTTCATCCTCGCCTTATGAAAGTATGCCTGCGCACATTCATTGAAAACAGAGCCTCATGGCTATATATGTACTGGAATCCTAATACAGCCTAGATCCAGCACACTTTAAGAAAATCTCCTTCATCAACAGAGGTCTTCAACTACACATAAAATGGTGAAGCGTGGGGATGACTGGATCTAACTATATGCATGCATGTGAAGCTTTTGATACTACTTGCCAATGTATGTCCATATCTATAGGCATGGGGCCTAAATATCTTGAAGGCACCAGATCCTATCTGATCTTGGAAGCTAAGCAAGGTCAGCTCTGATTAGTACTTGGATGGGAGACAGGCAATGAATACCAGGTGCTGTAGGCTATATTTCAGAGGAAGAAACTGGCAGAATTATCTCTGGAAATTCCTTGCCCAAAAAAATGTTATAAAATGCATGGGGTCGCTGCAAGTCGACAGGCAAACTGAAGGCATATACATATATTCTATAGGTAGATATATAGATATTGAAAGAGGCTTTATAAATGAAAATTAAAATATATGCCAACTAAAAGTAAAAACAAACATGAAATATAAATAGTGGCATCTAAGAAATCAGCTGTCCAAGGTAGCAAAAGAAAAATCACAGGGGAGGAAAAGCTTCTCTTGCCTCTGTGAAGAACCTAAAGATGGAACTATACAGCTCTCTGGGCTTCAGAATGTTCCACGGTGGTGGAGCTACAAACAGAGAAGGCCCTGTTTCTTGTGGAGGCTAGCAGAGTCTCCACTTATGATAGAATCTTCAACTGGACCATACACACTATACAGTTTGTGTGTATGTTGTGCTCTCATTTAGGACCCCCAGTCTTAAAACCAGCACCTTGAAAATGGTCAGAAAAAAATTTAAGATACCAGTTTTAAATTTTGAATCTTTTGAATGCTTCCCATACATACCATACCATGCTTCTCAATCTGCTTTTTCCCTGACTCCTGTCCTTTTGTGCTGTTTGGCTTTTGAATGCTTTTCTTTAAGAATTATTGTTGTTATGTGTCTTCAAATCCACTCCAATTTATGGTGACTCTCTCCTAGGGTTTTCTCGACAAGACTTTTTACCTAGAGGAGGCCATCCTCTGAGGCTGAGACAGTATGACTTGCTCATGGTCACCCAGTAGGCTTCCATGGCTGAGATTCACTAGTCTCCTAGAGTCATAGTCCAACATTCAGACCACTACAGCATATTGGCTGTTCCTCTATATGAATACATTCCCCGAATGCCGAAAGCTAGTACAAGAAGGACTAGATTGAACTAGATCTTTGGTGCGTTACAGACCTCCCATTTGGGGCGGCATGTAACTGGCCCTTTCCCCACCGGATCGGGGCCTCAGATGCCACAACGGCAGTCTCTGAGGCCCTGATCCGCCGCTTTCCAGGCTGTGGGGAAGTGGCAAAAGGTCGCTTCCCCACGGCCTGGAAAAGGGTGTCCTTGGGGTTTCAAGTTCCAAGGACACCCAGTGGTGGCGGGGAGGAGGAGAAAGGGACTGCTTGGCCCCTTTCTGCTCTGGTGTTGCTGGTGTAAAGGCTGCGCCCAGCGACAGAAAGGTGGAAGGAGCTCTGAAATGGAGCTCCTTCCAGGGCCGCGGAAAGGGCACCCCAGGTGCCCTCGTGCGGCCCCAGTACGTCACTTCCACACTGCCCCATTTGGAGACGGTGCGGTCATGACGTAGCCATGGCGGCGCCTATGTGTATAGAGCATGGCCATTTTGTACGCGCTCTGCACGTGCTAGGGTTAGGGACATCAGGAAGTGACATCCCTTGCTAACCCTAGTACGTGCAGAATGCGTACTTTATGCCTGTCTGTAACGGGCCTTTGTTTCTCTAGTTTTTTTAATAGCCCCCCACCCCCATTGCTAGTTTTCTTGCACCCTGAAGTGATACAGCTCACTTGCACACCTCAGAATCTATGAGTGACACTGTTATAGACCAGGCCATGTATATACACACCACTCTTGTAGATTTGTGAGACCATGTTTTTAATGCTGCATTTCATTGTGCAAGAAGTACTACATCACAAAGCAGGACTTCCTTGGTTGATTTACAATGGTTGAAACAATCCCCATTGTTCAGGTATTGCACATGTGTGGCAGGCAAGTCTTCTTCTTGACCCTGGAAAACATGTGTACAATAGCACCACTTTATCCTTTGGAATTCACTATCAAAGAATTTGTTGTGTGCCTTCATGTCTGACTTACAGTGTTTCAATTTCTGATTTATGGTGACCCATTTCTGAATAATGGTGATGATGGGGTTTTCTTGGCAAGTTTCTTCAGAAGGAGTTTGCCATTGCCATCCTGTGAGGCTGAGACTGTGAAGGTCACACCATGGTTAATAATCAGGCTGGTGTAAAACATTTTATTGTCTGAGGGAGAGGAAAATGTGCTTCACTGCAAGCCATGGTTAGAAGCTGACCAGAATCTTCCTTCAGCATTATCAGTGGGATAGGACACTTCACCATACCTGAGGAATTGCTGTATTCGTGCATACACAACAGGCTGTCCTTCAAGAGAGGTGATAGGCCAAGTGTCAGGAGTAGCAGTTGGGGTGGTGAGTATCTGCCACAACTATCTCCCCCCCCCAGCTTCTCACACATGAATGGTAGGGTGAGCCTTGGCTGATAATAAGAACTTAACAGAGCCAGAAGATAATTCTATATGGGAGGGGGTGTCAAAAACATAACTAGGGCCCGTTACAGATGGGCCTTGGCTCCACCCCCAATACGTACTAGGGGTTGGCCAAGAATGCAGTGTCCAATCAGGCCTCACCCCTAGTACGTAATGGGAATGTCAAAATGGTGGCGCCCTATACACATGGGCGCTGCCATTTTGACATGACAGACACTTAGCATCTGCACATCACGGTGAAACTGCACCGCAAGAAGAACCCGCTTTTTGAGGGTTCTTTTTGCTGCGCGGGGGAGCCGCATGGTTTGTCCGCTGCGGCTCCCTCGTGCAGAAAACACGGGTGCCGGCAGAGCACCCTTTTGGGGCACTCTCTAAAGTACCTAGGGCTGCATCTATACTGCAGACTTAATGCAGAATATGGCTCAATGCTATGGAATTTTGGGATCTGCAGTTTTGTGACATATTTAGCCTTCTCTGTCAGAAAGCTGTGGTGCCACAACAAACTACAAACCCAGAATTCCATAAGATGGAGCTATGGTAGTTAAAGCAGTATCGCTGGAGTAATTCTACAATGTGGCAGAAGCCTTGGACTTTGACTGCAGATAATCTGAGCATGTTTCCTCTGGCCCTGTATGTTTATTCAGAAGTAAACTTCACTGAGTTCAATGGGACCAGTCTTCCAAGTATCTGAATACAGGACTGCATCCTGAGGGATTAAAGGCCTGCAGTGTATCTCAGCCATTTCTTGGCTGCCACCTGCTTCCCCTGCCTTGCTTTGCCCTCTGTGGCAACCCAGGCTGAGCAGTGCTCCCAAACAAAGGCATGCCAGGCCCCTATTCATTTTAAACAAGTGGATGCTCAGGCTCTGTGCAAAGAAAAGCCAGGTGAGGAGACAAAGGCACAGCACAAAAGCCAAGGATAGGAGCATGCTGTGCCTTGTCTTCACTCTGGGGCTGGAGGAGCCTTGTATTGTGTACGCTACATTTTCTGCTTGTTAAATGTCAGCATGCAGTTAGGAGGCATGAATGTTTCATCAGCTGTTGGGGAAAGTAGTTGTGCTGATTAAATGGCACAGATTATGTGTATGTGCATGTGTCAATGTGCAAGAGAAACAAGCATGTGTATACTTGTATGCATGTGTGTGTGAGGAGTATCTGAAAAATACATTTCCAGAGCATGCATAGTCAGGTTGGCTTTGTTTTGTTGTTACGTGCCTCATTTCCAACTTATGTCGAGGTTGACTTAAAGTGAACCTATTATGGGATTTGTTCAGATGATGTTTGCCATTACCATCTTCTCAGGCAGAGAGAATGTGACTTATCGAAGGTAACCCAGTGGGTTTAATGGCTGAGCAAGAAATCAAACCCTGGTCTCCAGAGTTGTAGTCCAACACTCAAATCACTATGCCACATTGGTTTTGTATGACTGTGCAAGCAGGAGAAATTGTGAGTGAGAAATGCATGTTCTTGATAGTGAATGTTCAGTTAGACAAGTATGTTCTGAAGGTCTCCTCCATCTATGAACAATGCATCAATGTGTCACTTTGTAGGTGAAACAATGCCAATAACCTTTCTCCTGGTTGCCTGGCTGTGAGCTTCCTCTTTGGCTGTGCCTTCTCCCATGTCTGCTCAATCCTGCTGCTTACCTTGCCCTCTTCCTTGGCTCCCACATATGGGGTACTGAAATCCACACATCTCTTCAAGGTGCTATCTGTGCTGACTTACTACAATGTCTCCCCCTCCATCCTCTTGGCAGGGAGTCTGGACAACACATAGCCCAAACCCCCATTCTAGTGCAAACAGTCGGCCAACATCCAGTCAGTTCAGCACCTAAACTGGGGTATACCCCTTATTACTCACCATTTACTCTGGATCTTTCTGGAAAATCCACATCCCTCCCTTGCGATGCTGGGCAGATATTCAAAATGTATCATGCTGTGCTGCCCTGACTTCATTTGCACCTCAGAGCTAGTGATTCGCTGCGCTAGCTGGAACAGTGGGATGTGTGTGCCACCCCCTTGCAGTGGTCAAAGGGGGAGGTCAGGTCAGCTTCGGGGCCCGCATATTCCAGGCTGCTCCTGGAATATTCTGGCCCATGCAGATACCACCCTGGTTTCTCTAAAGTCCTGAAGTCTTGTTCAGATCCCTTGCTAGAAATATTGCAAGAGCTCCATATTGACTGTATCTTCACAACCACCTGCTGAGAGCAGGTGGCATCCTTCACTTCATGCTCCTCAGTCAGCCTGCCTTCCAATGCTGTCCAGACATTTGCAAGTCTTCTCTTTTTGACATGCAGCATGTGTAGCAGCAGTGCTATAAGACTGTAAAAAGATCTGTGTGGAAGTGAGGTGTGTGATAAGGATGGAATGCTGTGCCAGATCAAAGCAGAGATTGTGAAAGTGTGCATGGCATGAAACTCCATGCTGTGTAACAGGACGAGGCAAATGTGTGTGTACAACCTGTGAAGATGCAACATTCTGGAAGTAAAATCTTGCCCTGCCAGTCCTGCAACAGGCCACAGACTCTTTGTTGCTGTTGTTCCAGTTGAAAGCTCCCTTTAATGATCAGGTGTCTCCATCATTTTGTGATTGGGGGGGAATACATATTCCCTGGAAGACTTGTCTATGAACTGAAGCTTAAACACACTGTTCCGGTTCAGAAATCATTTCTAGCTTTGATCTCCAGAATGATTATGCATAGTTCATGCACATTACATCTTAATAACCAAACAGTATCCTAATGCTACATTGCTAGCCTCCACAACCACCAGTAATATCATCATGATCCACAGGATTTATTGTAGAAGATCAATTTCTAGGCTCACTTGGTTGAAAGTGTTTGGGTGGTTGGAGGAACAGCTATCTGCCCCAAGGAACATACCATCTGAATATTATATCCTTCTCTACATTTTATGGATTCTTTTTTAGTTTAGGTAAATCTTTCCATATGAGCCTACCTAGGCTCTTCAGGGGAGGGCTCCACCAGAAGAACATTTGGTGAGAACAAGAGAGAGGAGATTCTTTTCAGTGGCTGCTCCCAGTCTTTGGAACTCTCTCCCTAGGGAGGCCAGGAAGGCTCTTTCCCTCCTTGCTGTCTTCCATCGGCAAGTGGAAACTTTTCTGTTCTGATAGGCTTTTAAAAAACGACTGTTACAGCCTTTAATAGTGTGCTATTTTGACGATCTTAAAGTTTTCAATGAATTTGTTCTGTTTTTTTATTTCTTGGATAATTTAATTGCATTTTAATAATAACTTTTATATGTTTTTATTGAATTTTTAATTCTTAAGAGAATTATAAAGAGAGCCAGTGTGGTGTAGTGCTTTGAGTGCTGCATTATGACTCTGGAGACTGGGTCTGAAGTCTTGCTTGGACATGGAAACGCACTGGGTGATCTTGGGCAATCACACATTCTCAGCCTCAGAGGAAGGCAAAGGCAAGAATCTGAACAAATATTGTGAGGAAAACCCAATGATAAATTCGCCTTAGGGTAGCCGTAAATTGGAAATGACTTGAAGGCGAACAATAACAACAACCTTCCATTATGAAGCCAAGCCCTCCCTCCAGTCCATCTGCCTTGGTCCAGGCTTCAGAGGTAGAGAGGAACTGCTGGACCTCTTACCCTCTCCCTCCACCACTCCCTTCTCCTTCTGTGTCATGTCTTTTTAGATTGTAAGCCCGAGGGCAGGGAACCGTCTAACTAAAAAGATTGCATGTACAGCGCTGTGTAAATTTACAGCGCTTCATAAATAAAGGTTAATAATAATAATAATAATAATAACAAAGGGCTCCTTCCCACTATGTTTTAAAGCAAATTGCTGATCAATTTATACCATTTGAAGCTGGTTCTGATCTTACTTTGATTGATTTCTGTCATGATAAAGTGAGGCAAATGCAAAAAAAAAAACCATTTTTCCTGACACTAGTTCTTTGGCGGTTCTTTTGAAAATAATTGATTTGGATGTGTGTTCAACAAGTGGAAAGGACAGATCTGAATTGTATTATTCTGGAGGGGAGGGACTAATGGCAGAGGGTTGTTTATTATCCCTCCTCAGTTTTTGGTAGATCTACCATTCTCTCCGGCTCAAAGCTGCCTTTTTGCTTGTGGTGTGACCTATGAGCGCATAATTTTTTAAAAAATAAAATTGATAGAAGATTCAATTGATTTTGCAACTACTTGCAATCAGTGAAGCAAGTAGTTGCAAAACCAATTAATCAAATCTTCTATCATTTTTTTAAAAGTAAAATTGATAGAAGATGTGATTCATTGGTTTTGCAACTACTTGCCTCACTTATTGCAAGTCCCAAGCCAGGCTGACTGGGCTACTGCTTACATCACTCACAGATGACTGACATGCATTTTGAAGTGGTGCAAACTAGTGGGGTCGACAATCATGCCAAAAAAGAAGCAATTACAAGAGGATAATGAAAATATCTGCTTTCACAGTGGGAATGAAAGACCTTTTGATTATTGATTTACCAACACGGAGTGAAAGTGAATCGCATACTGGTTTAAAATGTAAGTGAGAATGAGCCCATAGTGTTATAACTTTGTGTGGTTTCATTTTTGTGAGCCACCTTAAGTCCCACTCAGCAGGATATAAATGAACAGATGATAATGATGATGATGATTGATGATGATGATGCCGTAGTTTCCGTAAATCTGTTTCCTGGAGGCATTTCTTCTCCATGAAAGACATCTGAGAAAAGGCTTTCCTAAATTCTCCCTTAACTTTAAGTGCAGGTATTAACAAAGGATTATAAAGTCTCCATCTGCTGGCAAATATTCAGTCACATCCTATTTCAAAATGAAATCACCTTTGATTGCTTTTGCATAAATCCCGGAGATATCAATAACAATACATAGGTGACCACATCCTGGTTTAGAGATGGCACTTAAGGGCCCTTTCACACTACACAATTATAGCCCTATGATTCCACCAGCTGCCATGGCAACATCCTATGGAATCTTGGAATTGGTTGTTCCGAGATGAGTCCTTAGAGTCCTAAGTCAGGGATTTCCTCCAGTCCCTCAGATCAAATCCAAGAATTCCATGGGATTCAGCCATGGCACCTAAAGTAGAACCATCAAGTAATAATTGGTAATGTGAAAAGGCCCATATTTCGCTAAAAGCTTCTGAGACCATGCGGACATTTTACCTGAACCATTTTCATTTAACCATTGAGGAAAGTGGTCCAATACCCCAGCACCTTATCTTAGGCTGTGTTCACATGGAGAAAAAGGAAACATTCCTGCCCTGTTCCTGCACTGATCTGTTTAGATGGCACATGGGTCCAAAACAAGTGTAACACTGGTCCAATCCATACTCCAGGGTGATTCTCCAAAGTGAAAAAAGTCACCATTTGCTTTAAAAAAATCAATGCAGAAGTTTCAGTGAATCCCCTAGGCATGTGGACTGTGTAGCAATGAAGGAATGAAGGAGGAGCATTGGCAGGTATGTGAGCCACTGACCTCTTCCCGCCAGGGACATTCAACACCCTGCCACATCATTTTCACTCTCAAATTGACATGGTTTCTCTGACATCATTCCTTTTGCCGATGTGCAAATTGATTACACACTAGCACAACAATAGCATCAGTACAGTGCACCTATCATAAATAAGATGGCCACTGTCACCATGAGCCATGGAGAAAGAAGGAGAGGGGCTTCCTGGAGAGTGTGAGAACACTGCTGCCAGTATTGTCCTGGTGCAGGTGCTGGTTTGGCAGACAGCTCATCCTTCTGGGGATCTGGAAGCCCCAGAGGTAAGCCAAGTTTCCCCATCAATGCAGACATGGCCTTCGTTTGTGCTAGTCTGTAGATTATCCCTTGTGCCCTAGTGGATCCTAGTTAACAGGAAGGCAAAGCGGGGGGGCATGGGTTGCAGTCTGTCATCACACATCTAGAACACCATGGAGGATGGGTGGCAGATTGCAGGCAGAAGTGCAACTCTAAATGGAAAAAAATGCTATTGGGAGAAAAGATTAAGCATCCTCTGCCTCCCTCCTTCCCTTGGCTGCTTTACGTTTTTAAAAATGTCTGGCCCTTGGTAGATGCATTTGTGTGTAAAATATTATTGGCCTTCCTGAGGACAAGGTGTTTCAGGCTCTCTGACCACTGTGTGGCCACAGTCTGTGATGGTGACCATAGAGGTCTTGGCACAAAACCTTATGAGAAGCTCAGAATTTAAATGGGTTCCTCCCCCCCCCAACTCCTTTGTTGGAAAGTGGCAAAATTGCAAAAGCAAAGGCAAAAAAGAGCTCTTTTTTCCAACGCTCTAATCTCTCTCACTCACACAAAGCGCCACAGGCAAAATCTAACCTCGGTAAATATTTGCTAAAGCAGGAAAAGAAGCCGGAGGGGAGTAAGTTGTTTAATTTTTATGCATTTGTTAAAAGTGAGAACATTAAAGAGAGAGCATGGGGCGGCTTGCAGATACGGTTGGGGAGGAAAGGCACTTTTCATAAGGAGCCAGCGCCGGTGATCAGCTTCAGGGAAAGGTTTTATTTAGAGTCAAATTTCTTTCAGATTTTTAAAAATATGCCTGTGTGTGTTCTGTGATGCATGTATCAGTTTATCGCAGAAAGAAACAGATACTTTTTTAAAAAAGAAAAAGAAAAAGCAATAGGCATAGTATATGTTTTCTAAAGAAGTTTGTCATCACCCCAGTCCTGACTAGCAGTATCTTCTCTTTGTCATCCTAGGAATGATTTCACCAGTATCCCAAAAGTACTTCTACAAGCTAACCTTAATAGAGTACTAGATGCTGTACAGAACACAAAAACAACACAATGCCTGGCCAGAAGGCTCATGAATAAATAGAAGGACAAAAGAGTTAAGTAGGATTAGCTACACACACACACACACACACACACACACACACACAATCTCTCTGTGTGTGTGTGTGTGTGTGTGTGTGTGTTTATGTGTTTATGCATGAGAGAGAGAAGAGATGGCACAGGCACTGTGCCATAGTCAAAAAGGTGAAAGCAAAAATGGGGCAAAAAACAGAAAGGTCTGTGGTGATAAGAGGGACAACATTCCTCCCCTGCTCATGAATAACACAGTGAGCTATTATATATGAACGACCCATTGCATGGTGACCACTGCCATACAAAATGCAACAACTCTGTAGTTGTATGAGACACACACATTTTTAGTGTCTCTTCCTCAAAGTACTTGAACCACAGTTTGGAGAAACCTAGAAAGATAGCAAGCAATAGCAAGTACATTTCTATACTGCTTATCAGTGGACTTAAGCACTCCTTAAGTGGATTACAAGGTGTAAGCTAATTGCCCCCAGCAAGCTGGGTACTCCTTTTAGCGAGTCAACCCTGGAGCCCCTGGCTGGTATCAAACTCACAACTTTGCAACTGTGAGCGAGTGGCTGCAGTACCGGTGTTTAACCAATGTGCCACAAGGTGTAATGAAGCACCAAGCCCTGATCCTATCAGGCATTAAATTACTGTACGACCAATGTCACACAACTTTTTTTTGTGACAATACCAACTCTCCTCATAAGCATGTAGCCTGGAAATCCCATCCACTTGACCCCACCACTCTCAGCCCATGCAGCCTCCATAGCTTTCCCTCTCCTACTCTCTTGTTCAATGGGGGGGCACTGAACAACTGCAGCTCCTCTGATGGGGGTAGAGAGTAAGAAGTTCCTTTGGAATTCTCTTTTGTCTTATAACTATGGACTTGTCTGAATGGGCCCATATTCTGGTGTCATCTTGTTCAGATGATACATGACCCAAACCCAAGTTCTGATATGGGCAATCTGAATGACGTCTGGCATGTCCCTCCCCAAAACTGGGGCATAACAAGGTTAACACGAACTTTAAAAATATACCTAGTGGTCTGGATCTTCCTGGAAGATCCGTAGCCCTCTATTTCCATGCAGTGGCTATTAGTACGTGCATCCCACTGGGCTGCCCAGTGCATCTGCCAGCACTGTGGATCACTTGCTCTGAGGTCAGAACGAGGGGCCCAGCATGTGACCATCACTGGGAGCTTCATTCTGACTTCAAAAGTGAATGACTTGTTGTGGTGGCAGATGCAATGGATGTCTCAGCAGAATACTCATGCAGACAGCTCCTGCACTACTGAAATGGAGGCCAAGGCAAAGGAGGCAGGTCAGGGTAGATGCAGGCCCAGGATACTCTGGGCTGCTACTGGAATATCCTGTCCAGTGCAACAAGACCTATATCACGCCTAAGAATCCTGCAACCAAGATGTTGATTACTATCAGTTAAATCCTACCAGGCAGTTGTGGCCCCATTATTCCCTATGGAAAGAAACCGGTGTGGAAATTTCCATGAAGTTCACACTTGCCCCGACTGCACTTAGTGCAGTTTGTGGGGTGGTATGACCCAAAAGCCCACTAAAACTGGTGCATTTGGCACCGGACCCCTTAACGATTCTTTTTTAAAAAAGCCACAGCACTTTTCCCAGAAATGGAGGTGCCTCCATTTTAAATCGATAGTGTGGCAAATCTGAACAGTAAGCGTGAACGGCAGGCTTAAAATGGCATGGAGAGATTTGATTGCGGTAAACATAGTGGGAACACCAAACTGATTTTGAATCCATTCTGACTCGGCACAGAGATGCGAATCTCTTCATTCAAAATAGTAATAATAATAATAATAATAATAAAATTTTTATTTTTATACCGCCCTTCCCATGATCAGGGCGGTGTACAACATAAAACCAGTACAGTACAATAAAAACAGTAAAAATAACCACAAGAGAAATTACATTAAAATTACATTAAAAACCAATTTCTGGCCAGCCGACCACTGCTGCCAGAGGAGGAAGCTAACCAGGACCAGCATCCGGAAATGCTAATAAAAATAAGAAGGTTTTGAGCTCCTTCTTAAACTGGGCCAGGGAGGTGGCCGAGCGGAGCTCTATGGGCAGCGTGTTCCAGAGGGTTGGGGCGGAGATGGAAAAGGTCCTCCTTGAGGTGGAGGCTAAGCTTGCCCCCGGGACCCTCAATAGCTGCTGCCCAGATGTTCTGAGTGTGCGGGGCGGATTGTATGGAGAGAGGCGGTCCTTAAGGTATCCTGGGCCCAAGCCATTTAGGGCTTTATAGGTAATGACCAACACCTTGTATTGCGCCCGGAAGCATATAGGCAACCAGTGCAGACTTTTGAGCACAGGTGTTATATGGCTGGCTCTGGGTATGCCAGTAACCAGCCTGGCTGCCATATTCTGCACCAATTGTAGCTTCCGGGTTTGGTACAAGGGTTGCCCCATGTAGAGCGCATTGCAGAAGTCCAAACGAGAGGTTACCAGAGCATGTACCACCGTTTCAAGGTCCCCCTGGCCCAGGTAGGGACGCAGTTGGCGAATCAGCCGAAGCTGATAACAGGTGCTCCTGACTGTCGCATCCACCTGAGATGTAAGGTGGAGCGACGAGTCAAGGAGCACCCCCAGACTGCGTACTGAGTCCTTCACGGGAAGCGTGATCCCGTTCAGGACAGGTGGAACCACTGCCTTCCCTGGGCCAGGGGAACCCATCACGAGCACCTCCGTTTTCTCTGGATTCAGACTGAGTCGGTTTTACCTCATCCAGCCCATTACTGACTCCAGACAGGCCACGAGAGGAGAGACGCCATCCCCGGTCACTGCATCAGTCGGAGACATAGAGAAAACTATTTGGGTGTCATCAGCGTACTGATAACCCCGTGCCCCATGTCTCCGGATGATCTCTCCCAGCGGTTTCATGTAAATGTTAAATAGCATGGGAGACAGAATGGCTCCTTGAGGGACCCCAGTTGTGAGGGCCCTCTTATCGGAGCAAACGTCTCCCAGCTGCACCATCTGGAACCTCCCAGAGAGGTAGGACCGGAACCACTGGAGCGCAGTGCCCCCGATTCCCACCTCTGCCAGGCGCTCCAGAAGGATACCATGGTCTATGGTATCGAAAGCCGCTGAGATGTCCAAGAGCACCAACAGGGACACGCTTCCCCTGTCAATACCCCCTATGTGTGTTATATTTATATTTATACAAGGTAGGACTGTAACCTGTGGGGTAATAATGCCTTTGTTCTAAAATTATTGTCAGCAAGGGGATGACTGAAATACATGACTGACTTGAAGGGAGACTCAGGTCATGTTGTACTGCATGAGGAAGCCATCTCTAGTCCAATTCATGCAACCTTTTAGGTTTGAAGAAAGCCTACAGGGAGACAGGTTTTGAGCATGAACTACAAGAGCACAGGATATGAAGAACCACAGTCAAGACGGGAACCACAGGTAGAAACAGACTGGCCTCAAGGCATTAGAAATGGACTAGCCTTGAGGCAAATGTCTGAAGGATGGAACCCTGCATCAACTTAACTCCCTTCAATTTACCTGAAGGCTTCTACTGCTCACCTGAAACTGATTACTCAGGGCCAAACCAGACTTGATATTCTGCATGCTGTTAGTTCACCCTGTCATTTATGTCACTCATGATGATTTGTTTGGATAAAAGCCTAAAGAGTAGGGGTGAGTGGGAGAAGTTGGATTGAAGTGTAGATTGAAGCAGACGAGAGAAACCTTTAGTCAAATAAACCCATTGCAATCCTGGTAAAAACTGAGGCAGGGTGTAGTTGATCTTTATTTTTAAAACAATATGCAAGGATTAACAATCCATACACTGCAATAGCTTGCTCTTGTGTGCCTTCAAGTTGTTTCTGACTTATGGCAACCCTAAGGCTGAGGTTTTCTTGGCAAGTTTCTTCAGAGGGGGGGGGGGTGCCATTGCCATCCTCTTAGGCTGAGAGTGTGCGAATTTCTCAATGGGTTTACATGGCTGAGCAAGGAATGAATCCTGATCTCCTAGTCTCCTAGTCTAAAACTCAAACTACACTGGCTGTTTTAACTAGTTACATTAAAAGAGCTTAAGTTAGTAAAGTTGTAAATTAACTCTCAATAACTAGTTTGGCCCTTTTATCCCAAACCCCATATGGGTCTCTTACAGACTGAAAACTTCACCTTTTAGAAACTCTAATGTCTATCAAGCTCTTTTTTCATTTTTTTAAAGGAGGGGAATTTCACAACAGCAGCTTCATTTATATACCGCTTCATACCACACTAAGCAGTCTTTAAGTGGTATACAACTGTAAGCTAATTGCCCCCAACAAGCTTGGGTACTCATTTTAGTGACCTCAGAAGGATGCAACGCTGAGTTGACCCTGAGCCCCTGATTGGGACTGAACTCACAACCTTCTGGTTTGTGAATGAATGACTGCAGTGCCGGCATTGAACCACTGCACCACCAGAACTCCTACTGCGCCACTAGGACACAGGATTTTCTTTCCTCTTCATGAAGAGTGAGGTTGCTGCTCTTATCCCTTGTGTGTAATCACATGCTATAACTTTGCCTTTGAATCAGAAAAAGCAAAGAGAATGCCTGTCACTGCCCACAATAAAGGTTAAAATGCAGTTGGAGCATGCTTTGAAATGGTCTGGATAAGTTGTCCAGATGGGCAGCGCCAGCCCTCCTGTACTACTGGCACTGTGAGAATGAAGGTAGCCTTTGTTCCTGCTAATGAACAGCCACCTGAACTCATTCCAAAGCCTGAGAGGTGTATCTAAGTTAGGAGGACACCAGAGCCCTTGTGGATCAATTATTTTCCAGAGCTGGTAAACAGCCAACAATCTTTAATTTGCTGATACTGTCCAACTCCATCAGAAATCTCAAAAGCTCCATACTGCATAAGAAGCTCAATAAAACTACAGATCTTAGAAGCCGTGCGATCCCTCTCTCTGCTCAACCCAGATATCCCACCACACCCAAAGTGTCCCACAAGAACAGAAGCTTTCCCACTGAGCAACATAGACTTGCTTCCACCTGTATTTGCTACTGCAAGCCCAACCATATTTTTTTTACAATGTGAAAATTGTTAAAGCTGGCTTTCTCTCAATGTTTTTGGCATGGCAACGAGCCTGCCTTGTTTACAACAGGTGGCAGTGCTTCAACTGTGAGTAGCAAATCTGTGTTGCGGAACCCTTGCCGGCCTCTATGTGAAGGGACCCTGGAACTGTTTTTAAGGGGAAGGGGGAGAAGATTGGCAGGCAAGTTATTACTTTTACTTGGTTGTGGGTACTTCCAAGGGGGAGACTGCAGATTACTTTTCTCATCATCGAACACATTAAATATGAATACTCTTACAAGCACATTATGTACGTAAAAGGGCCTTCCATGTGTTCGGTGTAGCTTGCTCCCAAGTAACTGTGTGCATACACACACACACACACACACACACACACACACACACACACAGAGAGAGAGGCATGCAACCTTTGTTATTCTTGGGAGGGTTCAACAACAATCAGTGCCTTAATATTTCTTAGTGTTTGATCACATAGTACAGTTCTGACTGACAATTCCCCAGGAAGCTCATCTACATCAGACTCTTGGTGGTACAATTTTGGCAGATCATTTCAGGCAGGTCCAAGCCTCCTTGCTATCCCTTCCATCCATTGCAGGATACATGGCTATGCATTACAGTCAGTGCTCAGTATCCATGGAGCATTCAAACATCTACGACTTAAAAAATATATTTAAAAAAAAAACGAACCCAAAAAAGCAAGTCTTGATTTTGCCATATTATATAAGAGACACCATTTTACCATGCCATTGTACATAATGGGATCTGAATATCTATGGATTTTGATATCCCCCCCCCTTTTTTTTTTTGGGTGGAGGGGAGTCTTGAACTAAACCCCAGTAGATACCAAGGGCCCCCTGTGTTGTGCTTTGGTCAAGACACACAGAAAACAGAATGATCAGTTTCAGTAGGTCAGGGACGCAAGATTTTGCTTACACCAATAGCCTATCTCCAGTCATTTTTGGTATCTGGTAATACACAAGGTGGTACTAATGGAGTACTCCATTAGGGTCCTTCATTACTTGATGTTTAACACTCACATATTAGGAGGTATCTTTAACCTAAGCAAGGGTCCCATGATCACTTAGCCTACTCTATGGAGATTTTTTTTTCCTTTTCCTTTTCCTTCTTTTTTAAGTATCCTCTATTAATATGAAAGCTGAGATTGGAGATAGGAGAGAATTCAATTTAGTAGCTTTTAAAGAGGGGAGAACCTATGAAGGGGATAAGCTTCAGCTCCGCAGAAGGAACAATGGAAGAAAGGATACTTAAGAGGCTATTAATCTGCTGGATGACTCCATGTACCAGGGGTTAAATGGCTGTGAGGAGCAGGCTCATTCTCCCTCTCTCCCCCAAAGGAGAGAAACAAAATTACAGACGGTAAAATAAATCAAATGTATGCAAATCTCCAACCACTCATTGACTAGCACTGCCATTCAGCTAGAAAACCAGTGAGAAGATTAGAATCCAAAACAAAACACCACAAGACAGCCAGGTGGCAGAGCAACATTTATTTTAGAGGATGGAAACAGACCTCCACTATTTGGGTTTACATTCATTATTCTACTGGCAATCTATTAGAAAACTTTTTACATTCTAGGTCACCAGGTCAGAATCACTTCTGCTATAATTTAAATCAGATTGGGGTGGGTGGGTGATAATGGGTTAAAGTTAATGTTTCCATACACTAAAACACACACACTTTATTAGTAGACCCTCAGCCCCATGAACTGGTCTACAGATCCTAAATTAGTAAGAACTTTCTGGTGGTAAGAACTGCTAAAACTGTTTTAAAATGTGATGGACTACTTTGTCAGAGCATTTTCAAGAGAGTTTAAATAAACCATCTGTCAGGTATGTATTCAGCTTTGGATTTCTATACTTACAGAGTATTGGATTAGCTGGCCCTTCACATCCCTTTCCCGTCTACAATTCTATTATTCTGTGGCATAGGAGGGAGGTAGCCAGCCTGGTGGTGGTTCTAACACAACTATTATACTGTTTGGTGCTCACTGCTACACCTCATCAGCCTTTCTGTTCCCATTACAGTGGTGGTGAGATGTAGAGCAATATCTGGTTGCCAAACTGGTAGCTGAATCATATAAAAAGAGATACTGGATACCTCCTATTGCATGTGTATACAAAGTAGCACCACTAGTGTGACTCATTCCCACCTCACAATTCTACAGGTTTCACAGAATGGGATTAGAGGAACTTGTCACAGAACTGTGGGCTGTACCACTTCTACCAACTGATGTGTGTTATTGAATGTCTACTGAAATTCCATCCAACAACTGTGCTTCATGCCAGATGGCAGAAGGCTGTGCTAAACATCGGGGAACCATGTCCAAATATGACACGAAGTAATATAGTACACCATCAGTGTACTGTCTCATACTGAGTAATGCTTAGAACATTAGAGATGGAAAGAATACCTGAAAATATTCACTCCAAAAGCTGAAAAAAATGTTTTTCTAATGTTGAGAAAATTTGACAAGAAGAATGTTGGACTCATGAGAATTTTCACAGTTTAGGACTTATTATGTGCAAAATTTATTTGCTGTTGTTTTGTCCAGAAAACAAGTTTTTCAAATGATAGTTCTTTGTTCAAAACAATCATTTACAAATTTTGTGCTGAATAAGTCTTGTATTGCAAATAGTCTTCAAAAAGTCTTGTTTCAAAGGACTTTTATTCCACTGGGAAGAAACTTGCTAAAAATATCTGTTGTTTTCTTCAAGAAGAAAATTAGTGAAGAATTATATCCCTACATTCAATTAATCAATTAGGTTTGAAAAACATACCAATATATTTTTTTAAAAGTAGAAAGGACTGTAAAAAGACTTGTGACTTTGCAGGGAAAAGAAATACAAGGGCAAAGAATGGAGAGATATGGGGGAGTGATGCTAGGTAACAGGTTTAAATATTAATATATAAATAAGGCTGTATTAAACATGTGTCAAAAATAGCATACAGAAAGATCCCCATATCTGCATGGCCAGTATCTGCAATTTCATTAACCTGTGAGAAATGTGGTCTGAAAATATTAAATGGAAATTAATGGAAATTAAATTGAAATTGAAATAATAAAGGGAGCAGAATTGAAATCCTGTACAGTATTACAGGGAGAATGGAATGGAAAATTCCAGAAACTGCCTGTGTTCTCTTGCCCTCTCATGGTGTCTTGCATTTTCCACACTGTCTCGCTTTGTCTTGCTATATTTTGTATTTATGCTATTGCTATCCAGTTGCTCAGCTTCCCTCTCAGTGATGTGATCTGATCACAGTACAGTATGCTTGTGTAAAGTTCTTGTGCTTGTACAGTAAAGAGCTTGTGCTTATAAAGTGCTTCTGCTTGTAAAGTGCTTGTGTTGTTAATAATGGCCCCAAAGCGCAAGAGTGGTGATGCTGGAAATCTGGATAAGCTTAAGAGAATTTGCAGAATGCTTCCTTTAAGTGAGAAGGTGAAAGTTCTCAACTTAATAATACATCTGGCCATTCTGAATCTGTCTGCTATGAAAATCCTAAAGTTCTGTCCAGTTTCAGGGCCTCCTCTCCAAGTTCCAAACTCAACCCAATATCTACATCATTCATCTAATTGAAAAAAAATAAGTGTTTCCTATAATCTGTGCTTTTAAGTATCTACAGTAAATCCTGGAACATATTCCACATGGATATAGGGGTCCTGTTACAAATAATGATGTACATCATCATCATCATCATCATCATCATCATCAATCATCATCATCATCTATAAAAGTGACTCTTTCTGGCCACTACTAGATCAGCATTCTCCAACTTGCCTTCCCCCAATGTGTTTAGGACTATACCTCCTAGAATCTTACCAGTCCAACATATCTGGAGTTTTGAGAAGGGTGTCCCAGATCAACCACATCTATGTGATAAGCAAAAGCACTGTTTCATGAACATTATGGCCTGTACAGCTGTTTGTGAAAGTTACTTGCAAACCTGTTCCTTCATTGGAAAAAGAAGCTGCAGGGCTTCAAAAGCCATCAACAAACCACAATTCACCCAGCAAATAAAGTGCTTTTGCTCCACACCCAATGGCTGCTGTAAATCTGCAGCAAACCATTGCAGAGGAATACCACATTTCCATACTTTGATTGCTGGCACAGCCAATGTTATGAATCCAAAAGGGTGGGTTTGAAGTCGTTAACAGGGTAGGCTGTGCTATATATTTCATGTAGAATGTGCATTGGCCCAGGGAAATGGAAGATGATGTTGTCAAAAGCATTCCACTCCATTCTTTGTCTGGTTTACTATTTCTGCCTTCATCACATGGACCTGTTCAAACCCAAGAAGGAAAAAAAATGCTAGAAGGCTGTGTATGCCCATAACAACTACCAGGGATGGTTGCATCAATGTATTTCCAATCCATCTTATTTTCATGTGTATCCACCCATAAATCCTTTCAATCCTATTCCTGCATTAATCTGCATTTGGCTTAAAATTTAAATATTTGAAAATAAATACTTTAAAAAAATACTTTCTTTCAAAATATTCTATCTAAACCTATTTCTTTCAACATTTGAAATTTTAGCATAAAATACATATTTTTCTGTTTCAAAAATGTTTTGTGTTCCAAGCCCCACATTATCTTAGAGAAATGGTTTTGATCACATCAGAATTTGAAAAGACTGAATTCCTGAAGTATCCATAAAAACTCTTAAACAAACTGTTATTTTCATTTCTATTTACCCTGTGCACGTGTGTAATAATGTTGTATCAACTAAAATCAGGAGGGGAGGAATGTTAGATCTTGATTCTTTTTCTTGTCCAGGTCTTCCTTTTTTCACCATCCTCTGATTTAATTTCAAGAAATGAAAATAAAGCTAGGCTCACATCTTGACATTTGCATTTACTCAGATAACACCAGAGACTTCTTTGAAGGTATATACTGCAATAAGCTGTCTGGCTGTTCAGTAAATTGCCAAAATGTGACATACAAGTGGCTCCCAGCTCTTAAGGAAGCAGAGGACATTTAGTCTAATAACTAACACAGTTACATCATGTACATTAGCATTAACAACGCTTTGTATGGCTTCTACTTGTCATTGTGAAAAATTGCCCAGAATTTAATGTCTTGCAAAGCTTAGCTTGCGCTGGAACTCTTGACTTGGAAGACTGGGAGCTCTGACTTGACAAAGCATTTTCCTACTTTGAAAAGCTTAGTTGCTGATAGCATTGAAAACCTGAATTAATAAGCCCGCTTAATGACATTTCAGGAGAAACTGACCAGGGCTAGGGAGAAGCTACCAGGTGAAAGCAGATACATTTAGAAAGCCTTAACATCAGATAATGTCTACCACCAAAGAGGCAGAGTCAGCGGATCTGTAATAAGGACCTACCAAAGTCAAAATCATATTTGTTCATTTATGTTGCTTATCTCAGCCCATTCTTGTGCAATGATATTTAACTCCATCGTGCATACATGCCACTGAGTGGAGTCTTCATTTTACAGTCATGGAAAAGGAAGAAATATTCAAACAAGCCTTCTTGATCCCATCAGGGACATCATTCGGGGGTGTGGTCCATTGCTCCCCAAACATCTGCCTTTTGGCAGAAACAGGCTGTGGTGTTCACCTGCATCCCTTTAAAACACTGAAAAGATGGTTTAAGTGGGGTGAGGAAAGGTTCCAGGGGTTTTTGTTTGGGGGGGGGATCAAATTTCAGATTTAATTTTTAAAAATAATATTCTTTTAATTTTTTTTAAAAAAACCTCATCATACCAAATATTCACTTTAACCACATGAAACCATGTACATGTAAATACATTTAGGCTGTGTACATGATATTGTAATTTATCCAACAAGCTTTCCCCTATATGTCCTGATGTTATGCGGTTCTCCCTTCTGATATACAACGGTTTATCCAGCTAGTTTTTGTGTGCATGTTTTAAAGGCTGTGTGTTTTATAGTTTTTAAATTGTATTGGGATGTTTTTAACATGTTGTTGGTGATACTTGTTCGTTAATGTTATAATGTATCACTTCTGTTGTACACCGCTGTGATCGAATTTGGAATTTGGAATAGTGGTATATAAATAAATTTTATTATTATTATTATTATTGGTATATAAAGGGGGGTGGGGTAGGAGAAAACACCACTTCTCCTTGTAACAGTTACTTCCCCCTGCAATCACAAAAACTGAAGACTGGGAAAGGGAAACGCTTAAAGCTGGATGTAAAACAAAGCCATTAAGTCCAGTGGCTAAGTAAGGGTCAGGGACAGAATGGTAGTTTTGTTAATAAAGACAGCCTTCTTGGATAAAGCAGATGAGGGGTCCGCCAGCTTTTCAATTCATGATCCAGAGAGTACCAGTAAGGGTTTGAGGTTGGAGTATGCCTGTCTGGGTTTGAGATGTTGTAAACTAGGCTATTGTGCTCCTCAGAGGCCCCCAAATCTGATTCCTCCTGCCTGTCTGTGGACACCTGCGCTTTAATCGCTTGGCTCATCCCCTCATCCCAAGGCAGCCTGGAAACAATTACTCAAGAACAAAAACTACATGCCGGCATAATTAAAATACAAGAGCAGATGCTCTGCAAGGGAAGCAGTCAAGGGACCAGGCAGCACTCCAATAAGCAAACCTCCAGCCATGGTGCACACAGCAGCACAAAAAGCTACTGCTGGGCATCTTTACCTGCCACACATCTGAGCACTGCATCAGTGCAGTAACACAGGAAAACTGGTGTGTAAAGTCCATTTTATAGAATGGAAATTGAATGTCTTTACTACAGAGGTGGAAGTACCATAATGCACAGTTTCCTTTTGCCAGCCATCTTTCTATTCTTAATATACCTAGCACATAGTTAACCAAAAGCCAAACAATACCCATAACTAGTCCTCAGCAAATCATTCCAAACTTTGCTTGCATTTTGCAATGTGTTCTAGAAACCAGGCAAGTGCTAGGTTAACTTTAGGGAATTGGGCTTGATAGATAAATCTAAAGCAGCAATGAGTGAATTTGTAAGAATCATGGGAGCAGAGTTATTATGATGTGGGCCACACTCAGATAGTACTGGCTCAACAGGTAGGGTTACTATTAAGACAAAATATTAACTACTAAATCCAGGTATGATCATGTTAGCCATCTTCCACAAATGGAGGATGTAAGTTTTTTCTTAATCCACTTGAGCATGTGTGGATGGTTATCATGGTAATAATACCCAGTGGTAGCCAACTAGCTGAATTTTCTATGGACGTGCATGACTTTTTGTCTGTTTGTTTGTTTGTTATAGTGTGTACCTGTGCATTGATGTTGTAGCATCTGTTTCCCCATATTCATGGTCTACAATCTTATCACAGGCTGTCACCTTAGACAGGTAGTCTGACAGAGGTGTGGGCCACTATGGAGACCCAAGACTAGTAAGCATCCTTGTCACAAAGGTAAAACACCTGCTCACTAGGACTTTGTTTACTGACCTCAAACCCATCTTAAAGCAGCCCCAGAAGAAACTTTATGTCAGTGACTCTTGAGCTCCATCTGAGACCTAATTTCATGTTTCCCCATCCATAGCCACCCAGTGAAACATCAATATCTTCTCTGTGCCCTTGACACATGAAGGCTCCCACTGGAAGGAACCAACTGGGAAAAGCACACTCTGTCTTGAAGTGTGCATCTCTCACGGGTGTTGATGATGAGTCCTTCCTGCTTGAAGGCAATTGGATGTTCACCCGAGGAGCTGAGAATAGACTGAATTTTCCATTCCTAAGCAAAGGGAGGGAAGTGGTACTTCTGCTGCAATTGCAATGAACCTTCTCAACAATCAGTTGAAGAAGAGCTAGATATGGGGAAAGAGAGAGAAATGAAAGCAATGCCCAGGAGTGGGCTGGCTCTTAAAGAGAGACTGAAGAAAGAGACTAGCAGTACTGTGTGGCTCAGAGCCTTGGTATCAAATAGAGGTGGCAAATGAATGAGCCCTGGGACTTTCACCAAGAGAAATCCACTGATCCTCCTGTCTCTTACTGAGAAAGGTTTATCCAGTGATGGGAACAACAACTAATATCCATGCAAAATACCAGGAGCCTTGCACTCACGTTCACACTGTGCTCTATTCAGAAGTGCCAAGACAAGATTACAAGGAGATAGTACCACGATTTTAAAGATACAATGAAAGAAGAGGAATGTTATATATCACCCTAGAAGGTGGGGCTCTTCCTAGGCACATAAAAGATTCAGAGCCCAGGCCCATAGGATACAAATCTGTATAAAATTTGCATATCCTAATTTATATCCATGTATGCAAATCTGGAAATGATTTTTGGGTCTTCATACAAGGCAAAGCCAGCCAATTAATTTCTCATCCAAATAACTTCAAATGAAATATTTTTTCCATTAATCTACACCCCATTCCAGAGCATCAAAAGTCAGCAATTCCTCTTCAGTTACAATTAATGTGCAACAATGTGGGAGGGGGAGAATACAAAGAAGAGAGTTGCTGGTAGTTTTTTTTTAATGAGTCATAATGTGTGTGGGGAGAGAGAGAGAGAGAGAGAGAGAGAGAGAGAGAGAGAGAACTTTTGTCCAAACTAGGATTTCAAAAATTTTAGAGTGCAAATCCAAAAGCAAGCCACGGGCAAATCAGGCAGTTACCTTCTTGATTAATTTTCCAGTTCCCACCAAGATCTTACTCAAAAATTTAAGTGGCCCCCTCTTTGATTAATTTTCTCATTCATCAATCATCATGACTTCCATGAATTAATTTAAAAACATCAAATGCTTGATGGGAGGTTTGGAAGGTGGAGCAAAGGAGGTAAGGAAAAGAAAGCAATGGAGGGGAAAAAAGAGAGAGAGAGAGAGAGAGAGAGAGAGGTTGTTAAGAAAGAAACAACCAGAGCTGGATTGTGTATCTGAGGGAAGGGGGAGTGGAGCAAGGCCCAGGAGCATAGGGAGACATGGGGGGGGCATTTTAACTGGAAGAGGCAGAAGTGGCCAAGTCTGCTGAGTGGCTAGCTGTAAGGATGGCTCTCACTACCGCCACCACCACCCTTCCTTGGTTCAGCACCTTTTGGGGTTCTTTCTCCATGTGTCTGAACACACAATTTCACCTCACACTCCATACCAAACAATGCATAGGCAGAGGCACACACAAAGGAAGCCCCACACAACAATCCAGAGGAAAATGCACACAATGATCAAGAAGAACCATATCCACATGACTCATATCACAGTTGTGGTGCCAAGGGAAAGCCCCTCTGGCCAGATGGTTTCCTTCCTAAGAAGTTAAACAAACAAACAACCCCCTCCAAAAACAAACAAAAACAAAACACTTCTTCTCTCTCTCCTTCTCCCTGCACGTCTGTTTCCCATTTCTACCCCATTCAATCTTTCCCCAATCTCTCCTTCAGTGATGCATTCAAGCCTTTTATTTCATGTCTCAAGTCAAGTCTCAAGTATCTACCTTCAAGTCTCAAGTCATATCTCAAGTCCTTGCAAGTTACTTTCAAATCAAGTCTCAAGTTGAGTCTCCAGTTTGACAGCCAACTTTAACAACAACAACAACAAAAGGCAGGCCACATTTCTCAGGGGGAACAGCAAATGTGTTAGGCAACAGGCTGAGGTCTACTCAGGCTGTATGCACTGCACATAGAGGAGCCTTCTAAACCTTTTCAAAAGCTTTAGAAGGCTCCTTCCACCTCAAGTCTGTTGTCTAAGGCATTTGCTGTTCCACTCCAAGAAATATCTGAGAAAGGAAGTCTTACCTGCTGCTCAAAGTAAATGATGTCAACAAGTCAGTCACTAAAAAATATACAATCACAAGTTGCGTCAAGTCAGTGCATCATTCATTGCCAAATTGGGTCCAGGTACAGTCACTGAAGGGATTTGAGTCTAAGTAAATCGACCTAAGTCTATATCACTGCTCTCCTTCCATCCTGGAGGAAAACTGTTCCTGTTATCCCACCCACCCCATTGTAACTGTCATAGAAGGAAGTGGGAGGGAGCTTTGCAATGTGCAGAGAAAAGAGCTAACCCTCCCTCCCTCAACTTCAGTCCCACTGCAAGCCATTAAACCTGCCTGGCAAATAAGCATGAGGAGAAAAGTCTGAAATGTTGATATCAAGTGAAAGGCATGTTTTTCCCTAAGCACAAATGACATGTGGGGTCAAGTGAGAAGAGTGGCAAGGGGGATGCCAATCCTTCCCTCTTATTATAGCAAACTTTGAAAATCACCCACTGTGTGGCACTTAAGCTGAGGGGTGGGGGAAATATTCCACTGGCATCAAGGGTCACTCTGGACTGTGGGAAAAGACTTCAGACTCTTAGAAATAAATTTTCAATCAGGGCCTAAGAATGGTCTTCCTAGAGGTAAAGGGATGCTCATTGGCAGCTACCTGTCTTAGGAAGGCCATGTGGTAGACAGGGAGCTCTGATTCTACTATAGGCCTCATTCAAGTCAAGTAAAGATATGAACTTGGCTGCTCATTGCTTGCTTCTTCAGATACATGAAAGGGATCACCTTTGTGCCAATACATGGATACTATGGGTGGGCAGCTGTGGGAGTGGGAATCATTTCCACCCTGGAGCCATGTAACTGCTCCCAGCAGGACTGGAACTGATGACATATCAATTCTGTTTGTAGGAACTGGCTGTAATAAAACCAATTTGGGAGGTTTGGGAAGCAAATCACTTTTTGGTGTGGCAGTTTGGGTGTTGTTTTCTGGTCAATTTAAAACTGGGAAAGTTCTGGGATACTTCTGGAGCCCTAAAATGTCTGTACTTTCATAACCTATGAAATATAGATATAATTTACTCGCCCCGTCACATAGAGCCGATCAACAGAAAGGAAGCTGTTTTTCATTCTCACAATGTCTGAGCTCTTTCTCTTTCTCTGAGAAATTGATTATTGCTCCCCTAGGGCTAGCCCTTGGCCTCTCAGCCATGCATGCTGTTTAATGGCCACCAGAATGCATTAGGGCTCTCTTCATTGTAAACAAAGCTCTGTGTGGCTCATTTACTCCAATTAGGCCTCTGAACTCCTCTGGAAGGGGTTAAAGATGGTGAGGGCTGCATTCCTGGGCGGGGGATACCCTTCATTCTTTTTTTCAGCTGCTCCTGGCATGGTAGGTACCTGGCTCATGCCCATCATGGAAATGATGGCAACAGGGCTAAGTGAGATAAGTAAGGAACAGAATTGGAAACAATTGGGGAAAACTACTGGGGGAGAGTGAGAGTAAGAAGCAAAATACCCAGAAGGAAGAAAATGTGGGCATAGAGAAAACATGTCAAATTTAGATTTTCAGCAAGCATAACAGGTATTTAGCTAAGGTGGGGAAATCACACCACATGTCCAGTAATGCAGTCATGACAGTATGTGGTTTTACTTACATTCAGAGTCTAGGATTGCCAGAGGAAAAATTGGAGACAGCTCCCATACCTTTAATGTTTGTGTAAATGAGAGTATTTCAGCAGGTGATGCTTGTTACCTGGTTATGTGACATTCAACACCTGCTGAAAGTCCCTCTTTTACACCCATTAAAGTTACAGGAGCTGTCTCCAGTTTTCAGTCTGAGAACCATATCAGAGTTTGACCAACCAGTTTGGTGGTGGTGGTGGGGGGGGGAGTGTATGTCAGAATTTCCTTTTCCTCCTGCTTCCCTTCCTCATCATGTTGGCTTGACAGCCCATGGGAGTTTTGTGTCCTGTCCTGCCAGTATATAGATTTACTACCTTCCATGACAGATGGCACAGATGTTGGTGAGATAGTCATAGGTTTTGTTTTTAGTGTGTTTATTGAGATGTCTGGAATGGTAAAAGCACCCTAGGAGCTCAACATCAGGAAAAGAAGGTAAAGAAGCAGCTTGGTGTGTGATGGTGGCAGATATTATGAGTGGGAGAAGGCAAATGAGAAGAATATAAAGGGTTCAGCAGCCTTCCCTACTACTTCCATTGCTCATCAGATCACCATATCAACACAGTCCTGCTCTCATTATATGCCTTGAAGTCAACCCTAACTGATTATGATCCTGCATTCGGATCTTCTTGGTAAGATTTGTTCAGGGGAAGTGGACCATTGCCTTCTTCTGAATGTAGTCTACAAAATATGGTATTACCTGGTGGAATACCTTCCACATACTGATCAGGGCTGACCTGGCTTAATCTATGAGATCAGAGAGATCATGTCAGTCGGGGTATTTAGCTACTTTTCTGTAAAGACAACGGCAAATCAAAGTATCAGGGTACAGAAACATACAATTCTGTATGTGCATCTGCCATGACATATAAGATCAGCACCTTTTACCCTGAATGTGTCTTCTGTTTAAACATACAGGTTGCTCAGTCTCAAAAGACAGAGAGGTACATTTAAGCCAAGGGTGAGCAATTTCAGAGGGGCTGAGGGCATGTTTTCTGTCCTGGGACCCTCCAAAGGCTGCACTGTCAAAAAACAAAACAAAACCCTGGACATGGCTGAATATCTACTTCTGGTTTTGCAAAACAAAGCAGAACAAAACAAAACAAACAAACAAAAACCAACCAAGTATATTTTTAATGTCAGGGAGTATAGGGCTTCTTACCTATCTAAAAGATGTATTGGCTGTCTTGAGGGCTTGCTTAAGTATGCTACCTTTTGGAACAGAAATAAAGAGTAGCCTAGGGGAATGGGGACGGAGACTGGGAGCACAGAAAAGGGAAATGTTTGCCCACTTTACTTCACATAATGGACCACCTGTGCTTGAAAGTGTATACATTCAGTAGAATGAAGTGATAAACACTTTCCTAGATGATGCTACTTCTGGATGGAGGAAGCCCCTATGTGTGTCTGATTGTCCCTCCAGTAGGGATGGAGTTAAATATTCCTACATGTAATTTTTTTTAAAAGGGGGGGGGGGAAAGAGACTGTCCTGAACATTTTCTCCAAACATGCTACTTTTCTCTGTACAGGGAGTGTCTTCAATTCTTTCTTTTCATGGGTAGCAAAATTCAGACATACAATCTGACACCTCCAACCTCAGATAATGTGATCTGAGAAAGCTTTACTACATAATTTTGATGCATGTATAAACTGCCCCTTAGAAATGTACATGACTGCCTCTTCAAGGAAATAGGAGTAGAATCTTGGACCATACAATTTTGTTTTCCTCTTCTCTGATAAAATGAACTTTTCAAGCCTCTGTTATCTTTCCAGCTCCCAAAATGCTATGACCTCCATGCTTCTTCTACTACCCCTTTGCCAATCTGAGGCTTGACCCTTCTGGAGCCAAGAGACTGTTTCCATATATATATGCACACATATGCATGCAAGGGTGACAAGCAAGCAAAACTGGATTCCCCCATTCCCAGACTAGCAGTCACTGCTTTGGCCAGTGCACATGCTAAAAGAGTATTTGTACGTAGACAGTGTCTTCGCTGCCAATCAAACCCTGTCTTTGTGTCCCAGCCCAGCTAGGCTTGGATCTCTAAGCAACTCTGGTGTATGGAGATGGACTGACAGCTCAGTAATTGGGAAGGGAGCAGACAGCAGCTGAAGCTCTCCATGTTTAACACTCTCTGTTTGCAAAAGGAAATAGGGAATGAATTTCCTATGGCTGAAACATCAAGAACCCCTGAGATCAGACATGCCTCTCTATCCAGGGGATGCATATAATAGGGAAGGCTGCCACCACTTCCCTTCCACAGCCATTGTTGATACTGAGTTGTATGAAAGAGAGAGCCACTGTGGGTCTAAAAAGTGTATTTTGACCTGTGCTAAGCATGCAACAAAAGACAGTCTGTGTTCTAAATTTCTTCAATATCCCTACTGTGTAGAGAGCCAGGAGATGAGAGCATGGAGGATGGGCAAATCTGTCCATTTCACTTTCTCTTATATTTTAATTTTGTTAAATTCTGATTTTTTTAAAAAAAAATGGTCCAAGGTAAATTTCTTCCAGAGCCCTAATTATTACTATATACCATCCATATACTTAATTCATAAATGTATATCCCATCTCTCAAAAAATGTACAACATGGTTCACGAAGGTAAACATCAAGAACCCTATGAAGAAGAGCCCTCCCTCCAGTCCATCTGCCTTGGTCAAGGCCTCAGAGGGAGAGAGGAACCTGATCCCCTTCTCCACCACCATTCCCTTCTCCTTTTGTGTCGTGTCTTTTTAGATTGTAAGCCTGAGGGCAGGGAACTGTCTAATTAAAAATAATAATAATAATTGTAAGCCACTCTGACAGCCTTTAGGACTGAAGAGTGGGGTATAAATACTGTAAATAAATAAATAAACAATCCATAGCAAAATAATACCACACCGATGAAAACAACACCAAAATTAAAACTACACATCAGCTGGTAAAACAATCTGGAAAAAATGAAACTGAGAAGATTCTTGTTCTGATTTTTCCAAAACCGAACTAAACTCAGCAACAATAAAACATAAGGCAATTGTGTTAAAATGCTTGGATGAATAATGATAATTTTGCTTGGTACTATGCAGTTGCAAGCTTGTGTGTCAAAGTTACAGAAGTAAAGATGGGGTCACATAGAAGGGCTTCAACCACTGAATGACCCCATTCCCAAGTATCTATCCATGTGACCTCAGCAGACAGACAGAACCTACAAAATGGACATCACCAAATAATCTTAAAAATATAAGCAGCACCATACAGACGCCAATGAAGGTATTTTAATGCTGGTGAGACATCAACAATACAGCCCATGTCAGCCAGCCACTGTATTTTGCAGGGCCTCAAAAGTAGGGCTGCCAGATTGAAAACCAAAGCAGGCACCTCTACCTTTACTGGTTGCACAGAAGAAGAAATTTCCGAAGGTGCTCCTTATTATCTACGTATTGATATGAGAAGAAAAGCCTGCTGAAATTATGTCTTCTACACAACCATTAAAGGTGCAGGATATTCTCTAGTTTTCAGTCTGAGAATCGAAGCCAAGAGTAGATCAGGGCCCTTGTGTAAAAATCAGGGAAAGGAAGGGGGCTGAAAGTTCATTTGTTTCCACAAGGTCTCTTGAGATTTTGTGGAGATGGATTTTAAGGGAACGAGGGAACAGTCACTGCCACCCACAACTAGCATCCTTCCTTCAGGAATTTTGTATATCATTCTTTCTATGGTCAAACTATGGTCAAATAATGATACTATTGAGGAAGACAAATATATATATAACTTAGGCCCGGTACAGACAAGCTATTTGCGCCAATATTAGGGCTTGGTAGTATGTAGCATCCATATGCGCCGAGCCCTAATATCAGCGCAGTTATGTCACATCCAGCCATGGAGCCAAGAAACACTGGACTGCCCTCCAAATATCCTGGTCTGTCTTGGAGGGCACTAGACTGGGAAGCCTGGTCTATTTGTTTAAAAGAACTAACATTAATTTGTTTATTACAGGGTGATCTGCTTTAAGTTTTTTAGGACACCTGTGTTTATGCAAGTAAATTCTATGTGTACACTTCTAGAGCCTAGAATTCAAAAGTTTGCTTAAGCTTGTCTGATTTTGTTTTCTAAATTTCCATAGCTTGTCTGTATGTATTGATAGACAAGCATGACTACTGTAAGGCCACATTTGCCAAACTACCCTTGAAGTTTTGTTGGCTGATAGACATCATTGTCCACAACATCTAGAGGGCCCAGGGAAAGGTAGAATAAATATTTTGCTTCATTAGATATTTATGAGACGAGAAGTGACAGCAGCTTAAAAACTTCATGAAAACCCCAGGTATTGAAGTTCAAGTATGCTGACAATTAATGATGAATTCACAAACAATAAAAGCCAAATTAAGATGTTGAAAAGCAATGAAAGGGCACTAAGTTTAACAGCTACTGGGGGTCCGCCTGCCAGCCCTGCTGTAAAATCTGAAATATGATACACACTTTTCCTTAGTTTTCTTTTTTGAAAAGGAATTTGTAAAAAATCCATTCATTCTCTATTCACTTTGAATACTGGCTTCAGCTCCAGTTAACTGCCCTTTTTATATATGTGTAGCTGTGAGATACCAATGAATGAGTACACAGGGGGGTTGACAAGATGCCAACTGAGGTCTCTCAGTACACATCCAGTTCTAAAAGATGCTGTTTCACAGTAGGGAGCTGGGATTCTAGACTAAAGTTTCAAATCAAGGTTTGAACACATTTCAAATAGGTCCATGATAAAAGCAGAAAAAGTTCACTACCAAGCTCAAGAGAGCCATTTCCAATGTTACATCTTAAAGATATGGGTGCACATTTCCATGTTTCTTGACACATACAAAAGGAATGCAGAAAGAGTAACACATGCACAAATGTTTTCCAGGGGAGTTATGTATGCAGGTTTCAAACGTGTTGCCTTTAGTAGTGATTATTAATATTTAAAACAAAGCATAGCAATACATTCAAAGTAATAATCAAACAATTCAGCCAAAGGTACTATGAGCAGCAGCACTCAACAATAAACCAGTCAGCCAAAGGATCAAAAGAACAAAATGCAACATAACAAATGACAACAATGAAAGCACCCAGTTAGTATCACTAAGGAAGTGTCCCAAGGATGGGGTACTGATATTGTAGGCAATGCCCAAATCTTGTGGAAGTAACTTCCATATATTAAATATGTGCTGTGTAAAGAAAGACTCCATTTTTTTCTGTTCTGAAACTCACACTGCTAAAGCTTCATTATGTGACCTTCCTGGGTTCTGGTGTTAGAAGTGAGGGGGAAACTCCTATTAACTTTTCCCTCACCACTGAGAATTCCATACATCCCTGTCACGCCACTCTAAAACCTTTACTAGACTAAGGCCCTAGACTTTTACTAGACTAAGGTTGGGGGCAGAGTTGGGGTGTAGCATGACGAACAACCTGGCTCCGTCCCCTGGACGGTGTGACGCCATGTGCTGCACCACACACTGAATGGCGTCACAATGTTCATCTGCTGGATGCAGCGCCTAAGGAGTACCACAAAGCTGTTGTGCTGTGGCTATCACTTTTTTGTGGCTCCTTTTCACGCCCTGGAAAGGCCAGATCAGAACTGCAGCATACTGTTGCCGTGGCCCCAATCCAGGGAAAATGGAGGCGGCTGCACAGCCCCTTAGAGTCCCAAACATAGGTTCAAAACATACTGCAGAAATAATTCAGTTTTAGACTGCCTTAACTGCTCTGGCTCGGGGCTAGGGAATCCTGAGAACTGTAATTTACCAGAGCTCTCTGACAGAGATGGCTAAATGTCTCACAGAACTAAAGTTTCCGGAATTACCTAACATTGAGCCACATGCATAAACCTATCAACTAACGGCCTTTCTTGTTTTTCTGTCAGTCTTACCACCCACTTTGCACTCTCATTGAACGGCTCCCCCCATCCAATCCCTTTCCCCTCTTTGTGCCTCAGTGAGCGAGGGCAGTTTTAATGTCTCCCTACACAGGAGAAATAAAATAAAATGCTTTTTCCCTTGCTTCCCTTTCCACTCCAAATCCTTATCTGAATTAATGTCAGTATCTACAGAAGAAATTCCTTCTTCTCAGTGTGATGTTTGGTGGTGTTGCTTCTCCCACCCTCTCTGCTCTCCCCCACCCTTTCCAAGTGCTTCTGAAAGCCAGGAGTTTTCAAAGATCTCTATTCCCTAGGCTTTGATGTCAATATGGAAACAAACTTTCAAACTGAATCTATGCCAATAGGAGAAGACGAGCTAGATTTGTTCCTTGGCAGATCCACTGTGAAAGAGCAAAATAAGGTGAAATGCCTGTCGGATAGAGGATGCCCCCCCACCAATCTGTCCCCCCCCCTCCACTACCCCCCCCCCCCATACCACACCGACCCAGCAAGAAAAAAAAAAATAAAAAAAAAGAAAACCCCCCCCCCCCCCCAAAAAAAAAACTGTGGAGTAAAAGGTAATTTTTCCTAAATCACATTAAAGTCTGAAGATGCACTTTCACAGTGAAAACGGTCATACATTATGTGTTCCAACATCACTGGAACTGAGATGGTACAGATTTTTCTTTTGCTTGTGTGGATTCACCTCTGGATGGGGGAGTCTTCAATGGTTTTGGCTAAGAAGAATTCATCAGAATTGAGCTTTAAGTGCTGAACTGTAAAACCCTCTACATGACCTTAAACAGCAACCTGATGAGCCAAACAGCAGGCCTCCAGGGCATTCTCTAGCAAGACGATTAGCACAGATATAGCTCCACACAGAGCTGTTAGGAGAGCCAATTAAAGGGGCCGAAAACACTTTTATATCCTTTCTACACACACACAGAGCAAAGCATACTGGCATTTTTACATTCCTAGAAAGGGAAAAGGCAAAGCCAGTAGGAACTCAAGGAAAACAGTGAGCCAGCGAGCTCAGCTTGGTGCCAGCAGCATGGGATTTCCCTGAGTGGCTTTTGCCACCCTGGGAAACAATTAATTGGACCTAGTTTAAGCCATTAATATCATCTTTAATTATTTTCTATTAACAACAACTTTTTCATTACATGGAAGACTGGAATGAATTAAGATCATTAACATTTGGTTTCACCATCTCAGAAAGCCTTAGATATGTTTCTATGGTTGTCCAATAATAAGGTAAATTCTCTGAATATCACTAGTATGGGAGCTAGTTTTGTTTAGTGGATACAAAATTGGACTTGGACCTGTAAGACCTTTTACTCTGACATTCCTTCTTTACCACTCATCCATTATGGGCCCTTGAACAAATCACTCAATCTTAACCTCAGTTCCTCAACTATCAAGTTGAAATGATTATGCTCAGCCCTGCACATTTCTTGCAAACTTGCAAAACTTTGTAAAATATTTGTTGTTGTTGTTGTTTACAATGCTAAAAATTCAGATTTATTTATTAAATTTATACCCTACGATTCTTCACAGAACTATTGAGGATAGAGTGCAATATATACATAATATACAGTGCACCTGCGTCATACGTGGGCACACCATACGTCACTTCAAGCTTACGCTGAAGCCATATGGCAACTGGGAAAATGGTGCATGCACCATGCCCCATTGTTTCCAATGGGCACGAACATATGTGGAATTCCCCTTACGTGGAGGGATCCAGAACAAATCCCCCGCATAAGGGAAGGGCCCGCTGTACTACAAAGCAGAACTACCAATTGGTATCACAAATTCCTTATCTTTCAATAGTTCCCCCTCTTGCTGTAAATACAAAGACCTGTTGAAAACACATTGTTTCTATAGGGTTTTGAATGCTGGCCAATGTTAGTGCTGGTATTATACAGTGCCAGTATAACTGGGGGAAGAAGGGTGGGCTGGAAGGCTGGAAATCTAGACTTTATTAGGTGATGGCAAAATCAAAAGGAACTCCCTGGCAGATCCCAGTTCAGTGACAGGATGGTACAGAGACAGCCAATATTTTGGTACTCATTTAATCAAGACCTTGAACTAGACTTGGTGATAAATAGGCATTTAGTACAACTCGTTAAGGACCAGAGCTGTGCGATCTCATACAGGTAATATTCATGTAGATGTACTTTGCCCAGGCTGAAATCTCCAGACGGTCTTTGAGGGCAATCCCATGTAGACTGCATTACAGAAGGTTAACTGAAAGGTCACCAGGGTGCATATTACTGTGGCCAGACTACCACTGTCTAGGGACAGCCATGGCAGGTAAATCTTCTATGGTTAAAAAGAGGCACTCTGTGACACTGCAATCACTTGGATTTCAGTGAAAAGCTAGAATTAAGAATGACCCTCCACCTGGACCATACACCTGATTCTTTGGATGAGGAAGTGCAGCCCAGTTCAGAACAGACCACTCCTCTACTTACAGGGTCCAAGAACCACCAATGCGCAATAGCTCTATTTTGTTAGGGTTCAGAGTCAGTTTATCAGCCCTTATCCAGTCCATTATTTCCTTCAGCACTTATTAAGAACGGGATTGCCACAGAAAGGAAAGACAGAGAGAATACCTTGGCTGAAATCCCCTAAAGGCCACTATCAACAGTTTCATAGGCATATTAAACACCAAGGAAGGCAGGATGGAACCATGTGGGACCCCCACAGCTCAGCTGCCAAAAGACTAAGTAAAAGCCCCCCACCATAACTACTTTTGAGAAAAGAGGTAGGAGGAAAGAAACAGTGTCAGAAATATACATAAGGCTCTCAGGTTTGCAATCCAGAGACAGTGTATTTTGAAATGCTACTGGACTGGATTACAAGGTGGCCATGCCTTCCATCATTCCCTATGCCACATCCTATTCATTACAGAAAGGGAGGTGGCAAATGTCAAGACAATGGAGAAATGGGGAGAAAACCATGCAACTGCCTCATCTCCCAATTTATCTATAGACATAAGGGTGAACAGAAAAATATTGAGGTTGCTTACAAACTGGCAACCAGAATGATGATCATTTCATTATTTTCCCAAAGAAACTATAAAAATGATCTAGTTTTATCCTAAAGCTACAATGCCATGATAGATCCTACAAGTCTCTCACTCTTTCTCACCCATCTACCATTATAGCAGCAAAACTGACATGAAGAAGTGTAGACTATCAATATAGGTCTTAAAGTTATGCATCGGTTTTCATGTAGCAGAAGAACCTGTTCCTCATAGCTTGACTGTGAGCTATAGGGCATAACAACAACGACAACAACAATAGTCTTTGAAAAATATACATATTGAATTTTGACACAATTCGCTTGATTCTCACTAGCTAAGTTAGCAAGACACCAAACTAAAAACCTGTTTAGCTCCAGGAACCCAATCCCCTTAGATTTCCCACTTTAAAAAAAATGGAGGAAATTGGTAAAACACATTAGGAGGTGTTTTATTCCATCCTATCCAAAATTAATTTTGGCCAGTGAACCAGCAGCTCTGAAATGCCTCTCAGGTAATGCCTACGATCAATGACCATATTAGCTCTTTTTCATCATTTGGTTAATATTCATGTGTAAGTGCTTTTTAGGAAAGGGGAGGTAGTTCCCCGTTCCTGATGTTTCAGTCTTCATGTGATTATTTATCAGGAGCATGTACATCTGTGACTGTCTGGGTGACTCATAAGCTAAATGATTTTATGATCTGGGGTGCATGTCAGAAGGCACAAACCCTTTTACTTAAAAAATGTATGAAAAGGTGAAACTGTTCAGAGGATGATCTTGTTATAGATGGAAACTTTTTTAAAAAAGTATCCACAACAAATACCTTCCGCCCAATATAACCTTAAGCATATCAAAGAATGGTCTTTGGTTTCAGTCCTGGACTCTCACTCATCTAAAATGCAAAATGATATCCCTGCATTATCTGGTTCAAGGCTGAAGAACTTCTGGCTTTCCATATGATGTTGACCACCCCTGATTCCCACACATGTATAGCCATCAAATAAATCTTTCACCCTGTTTCACGTTATTTTAGAGATAATGAGTACAGTTCAGTAAGTTGGCTGATGTGGCATTTAGTTTTAGCTCCTACTGTGACAAAAAACATAACACTCCCAAATGCTAATAGGGTCACAGAAGTGGGTATTCTGTGCACATAGCCCTTTGTATGAACGTGTACAACTCTCATGTGCTAAATATACTTGCTTTTGATTCAAGCAGATGCCAAAAGTAATGGTGACAGTTTTTGCTGGCAGCCTGATCAACAGCAGTTTGATTAATTCATAATTATAGGCAGTTTAGAAGCATATCAGGCTAAAAGCATGGGCAACCTAATGGTGTCCTTGTTACTATAAGCTTAATATGTTATTATTTTAACTGAACATGATTGGCTATCAGCAATCCTTTAATCAGAAATGGGAAATCAATTGTAATTGGCTACCAAATTGTAGTGAAAGACACTATCTGATCATTTGCATTTACATTGATTAAAAGACTGGCAGATCAATCACCCATGTGGATATTTTCAGCTTTAAAAGAAGCAGTAATTGACACTGAAGTTGAATTAGAGGTTCACTATCCTGCATGGAGGACAAGTTCGTTACTCTTCCTTCTGCATAATAAATCTGGATTATGCATTAATCATGCTTGCAATGGGCAGAAAACACTAGAATAACCAGCCAATCTTAAATAAAATAAAACAAATCTTCCAAGTTGTGAGCTGCAAGTCTCATCCTAGAAGCTCTGTTGCTTTGGCTCCACCTGACCAGCAGCATAGGTCAGTAAGAACAGAGTGGCTCAGCATAATAATTAAATAGAAGCAAACCAGCAAGTAGAAGCTCTGGTTGGCCCAGCACCCTCCCCAAATGTAAAATAAAACTCTCAAGTGCCTGCTCTTACTGCAAACACAGAAGCCAGCAAATGACCAATGCCATGCAAAAAAATGTAACAGGACCACACAAGTCAAGCCTGGCTGTGCTGCACCAGCTTCAGACTAAGCACTATCAAGTGTTGTTTTAAGCACAACACACCATGGGAAGCAACCTGTGCAAACAAAACACAGCCAGGCAGCAAGGGCAGCTTGACAGCACCTATAAAACCCAAGCAGCTGTGACATTGTACCTGCTGTGTGACCATTACAGCCACTTGACTGTCTTTAATGGTCACTGTGTGAACCAATGTGGAGTTTTGAGGAGTGGTGTTAATGAACCTGAAGCACACAGTCTAGAATTTTTCTGCTCAGGCAGGCGAGCGTTTGAATAGGGAACTGAAAAGTACCAACAAGACAGTACTAGGGAGGTGAAAGAGAGCCTAGACAGACCCACTGAAGCTCTCCATCTACAGGTGGTGAGAACAAGGGATGGACAGGTGAAGATGCCAACTCCTCCAACTTGTAGATGTGTTCATAGAATCATAGAATCATACAACTGCACCTGGAGGTCTGCAAAGGATAGCCTTGCTACCATTTTTGGAATCAGTGAATCTGACTGATGCAGGACAAATGGAAATATTGCCTAGATTTGAGAGAACGAAAGAGTTCTCTCAAATCTAACTGAAGAGTTTTGAAAAGTTACTTTTTAGACTACAACTACCAGGCTGGTTTGGAGACTGAAGGAGTTGTAGCCCAAAAAATTACATATTTCAAGCTCTGGACAGATGAAAATAAATAAAAGCATTCAGGGAAACCTTCAGAGTTACTTATCATGGTGGCTGGTTAGCTGTTAACAAATTGATAATTGCATACAATAAACAACAAGTCTCTATTTAACTGACCCAAATCAGCTCAACCATTTGGCACCTGTTTTGCTAGGTATTTTATTTACCCCTTTTGCACCAAGACTTGGGATGTTTAATTTTCCAAGTTTGCCTGCTGGATTTGGGATTAAAAGTCTGAAGTCTCTCTAAATCCTCTTTAGTACTCATGTGGCTGGTGCCAAAGCTGACCAAGACCTCAGTGATTATAGGTGAGCTAAGCAAGGTCACACAGGAAGGCTGTGACACTACTGCCTTTCAAGGCCATCACGCAAGAAAGGACAGGAAGACAACAAAGGGAAGGATGAAGGGAGGGCTGTAATTCGGTGGAGCATTTGAACATGTCCTTTCTTTGCATTGTCACACAGAGAAACAGTGGACAAGTCATTTGTTCCTTGGAGGATTTTGTGTTCGGTTAATTAATTGAAGGCCTGCCTGGAAAAAAAACTTTCTAGGAACTCATCATGGGCCACACTAGCACTATGAGCTGCTATGCCTGAATCCAACCCTGGTGTGTAGAGGTATTCTTCAGCCAGGGACCCTGGAACCAGTTGCTAGGGCTACCAGTTGCTTCTATGAGAAGACTCAGTTCTACAGGTCGAGTCTCCTTTATCCAAAATGCTTGAGACCAGAAGTGTTTGGGGATTTGGATGATGATGATGATCATGGATTTTAGAATATATATGTACATAATGAGATATCTTGGAGATAAACACAGAATTTATTTATGTTTCATATATATCCTATATACATAGCCTGAAGGTAATTTTGTACAATATTTTAAATAATTTGGGGCATAAATCAAAGTTTGTGTACATTCAACCATCAGAAAACAAAGATGTCACTGTCTCAGCCACCCAGGGAAAAAGTTTTGATTTTGGGAATATTTTGGACTTTGACATTCCAGATAAGGGAGATTTATCTGATCAAGCAAGGGTAAAAGGCCAGACTCCTTCAGTTGATTCCAGGTTGGATGGAACCAAAATATTCATGCAGCTGACAAGTCATGAGAACTGATGTGGCAGGACTTTTATAAAATATGTGAATATTGTATTATGCTTTTTAAAAATGAAATTGATAGTTCACTATATTGGTAGCTGACACAGTTATGTAGAACATGGAAAAATAAACCCAAATGTGTACAGAAATGATCAGAGCAGGCTTTCTGTAACTCTTGTCCAGTGGCAGAGGGCATGCTTTGCATACAAAAGAGGTCAGGTTGTATCCCTGGCACCTCCAGTGAGTGTTTGGAAATTTCCCTCCCCTCACTCCTTTCTCTCACACACAAAACCTGCCTAAAACATCAGGACACCCATGTCTATTACTGCAGAGTTAGATATACTGAGTTAGAGGGTCTATGTCTTAATCCAGTATGAGGTGGTGTCTAATGTTCCTAATTTTCTATAGGTCCAAATGATATATCTGCTTCTGAGAACACACTGATCAGAAGGTCGGGCAGAAGAATGCCTTTTGATTTCATAAGAAAAAAGGGACTGTTGTCTCCAATGGCTAACAGATGCTTTATACTGACTTGTCAGGAGGAATAAAGCCCTCAGAAGGCCTTCTCTTTGCAGTGGGGTGGTTCCAGTAAGTCATCCACAGTGCCCATAAACCATAGCTCAGTTTGGGGAGGAGATTTTAAGTGGCCCATAAAATCTTTAATAGCAGCTGTGGCTGCATTAAAAAAGAAAAGAAGAAGAAAAAAGAAGGCTTTTAATAGAGGTGGTCTCACCTCCTGGATAAATGCCAGCTTGGCCGGTTATAGCTGGCAGGTTTGTGATCTCCGCTCTGGGAGGATGTCCAAAGGAGGTGTAAACCCCATCAGGCTGGGTCGCCTTCCGCCTTGCCATGGGAAATAATCAACTCCTCCACTTGCCAGCATCATCACCAGGGGACTTTATTAGCACTTCCTAGCAAGCACACAGCCCCCCACAGCTCAGCTCACACCGCACAGGAAGCATTTGCATAGCACAGTTCACTTTGTCTTGATTGATCCCATTGGAACCAAAGAGCCTAGCTGATGCAAAACACAAAATTCAAGATTTCTCAAGAAGAAAACTGTCTTCTCCCATCCCTTCACTCAACTCCTTAACCGGGTACTTGGAATGGAGATTGCCTCTGATCACTGTAAGAGGTGGTTGGTACAACAGGTGCACAATAAGTGACCAGGATAGAGGGAAACATCGTCACCTCTGGCCTTCTTTCATTTTATCAAGCTAAATCAAAGCAAGCTTCTTCAAATGTGGCTGACAGTTGTCAGATATATACACAACTTGTACACTCCTGCTTACAAATAACTGAATGTGGAAATGGGAAGCATGACAGTGGTATAGAAAGACTCTGATTTTAGTATGGGGTTGCAAGTTCAGAGTTTAGTACTAAAAATGTCATGTTCTGCAGTGAAAACCCCTCAGACATTGCCTCACAAAATATTAGAGCTAACCCACAAACAACTATAGTGTTAGACTTTTTACGAAGGCCCACAAAATGTCAGAAAGTACTACACCATCTAGTCACAATGTGAAGAACTCTGGGTGCTGCATTCATTCTGAACTTTCCTCTTGCAAAACAATACCAATTTGGTGGTGGACAGAATTTCTGTAGTTCAAGAGCTGCCATCTCCTAACACCTGTCAGCTTGCTGTGGCAAGTGTAGAAAGTGGAGGGCAGCATTTTTTAACTTCAGACTGACATGGTCTGCAGATCAATCCATGTGCATGTTGGGGGAACCCAATGCCACCCAGACGAAAACAACATATGTTATACCCAGAGGTGGGAGTGTTGTTTTGACATCAGAACAGCACACCCTCCACACCCAATAATCCCTCAAGCAGCCTTTGATATGGATTTGGGTTGCTCTTTTACTTTCCAGCTCTCTTCTGGGCCACCATGCAAAGCTGTTTAAAAAAAATATCCCTCACAGAATTGCCACCTCTCTGAACATTCTAGACTCCAGAGACACTTGCTTCAACTCCGCTCATGAAAAGAACTAAAAGAAACCAAAATAAAAGAGTTTTTAAAAATCTAGTCAAACTTGGGTAGTGCACAGTCAGAGCAACCGTGGGTGGGCAGAATGAGAATGGCCCCAAGGCGCTGAATTATAATTTAAAAAGTGAAATTGAATTTGCTTAAGGAAAACAAAGTTTACATGACATAAATAGGAGGAAAGAAAATCTGAAATGTATTTCAGTTGTAGAATCTATTGGTGCCCCCCCAAAAGAAACAAATGTGAAAGTTTTATAAATCATTGGCCTGTTATTAATAAATCTTTTGCCTTTTTATTAAAGTTTTATAACAGGGTCTGTATGGTGGAAGAGAGCCAATGCATTCAGAAAATATGAAGGAGCAAGAAAACAGAGTGCAGAATGTTACCCCCCCCCCCCCCACACACACACACACACACATCTACAGTACTGGTGAAAGTTCCTTTTCAGTTTCTAAGGACTAATTTATACTGGCCAGAATACTCTGGGCTGCTCCTGAAGTATTGTGGCCCTAGAGCTGCCCTAGATTCCTCCCATTTCCACCACACTTCATAGTGATGCTGGGCAGCTGTCTATGAGTACCCCACTGGTAATGTCCAGCAGTGATATAGACTCAAAGTTAAATCAGAATCAAGTTGCTTCAGTGACCTGACCTGGCAAAAAATGATGCACCAAGTCAACTTGAGACATGTATATTTTTAGCAGCCAACTTGTTGGCCTAACTTCATGCAGAAACAGCAAATGCATTAGGCAATGGGCTTGAGGTCTATTCAGTATCCTGTCCCCACTATACATTGGAGGAACCTTCGTTCTACTCAAGCATGTTTGCTGTTCCCCTCTGAGAGTCTTTCTTATCTAACTTTGTGCACATCTCCTTGATTTTTCTAGTTATTGAAACTCCACCCTTCATTTCCCCATTCACAGCTCCTTTTTTTCTCTCTTAAAGTTGCCTCCCAGACTTAAGACTCAACTCAAGACTTGAAGGTAGAGACTTGAGACATGACTTGAGATTTGGAGTAAAAGGCAAATATATCACTGATTTCTGGCTCTACCTTTGGAAGATGGCTGGTCTATTTGTACAGGCAATGAGTTTTGTAGAAATCAGATTTTCTCATGTTATCTTAGGACAAATATACAAACCCAGATAGATCAGATGGATGTGTGACTGTCTAGATACATGGTGGCAAACTTGTGGCATGCATGCCAGAGAGGGCATGCAAAACCCTCTCTGAGGGCACGTGGCAGAGGTTTTCCACCACAGGCTCCATTCCTCCACCCCTCCAAACCTCCAAATTGGAGGAAAAGAGCGCTCCATTTCTCATCCCTCCACCCCTGGAAAGATGGGAGAAAGCCACCCTCCATTTTGAGCAGGGCTGAGAAGCATGGATTTATTTATTATTTATCTATATGGGTGTTCTTAGCTCAGGGTGACCAGACTTGATTACCCTCCTTTTCAGGACCTGTCCTCCATTTCAACCTCCTGTCCAACCTCCATTTTTTCCTTTGGAAGTCCTACTCTCGGAAGTAACCCCCCCCCCCCAGCATTGGGTGACACGTGGTGTGGGAACATCACTGAGTTTGGGCACTTGGTCTCTAAAAGGTTCGCCATCACTGACCTAGATGGGCCATATCATCTAATTCAGGCATCCTTAACCATCTAGCCCAGTGATTCCCAGACTTTGGTCCAAGTTTTTTGGACTTCAATTCCCAGAATTCCTGACTGTTGGCCAAACTGGCTGGAGGTTCTGGGAGCTGAAGTTCAAAACACCTGAAGGACTAAAGTTTGGGAATCACTTATCTAGCTTGCCTTTTACATCTTGCTTTTTACACTGACCTGCTAGACGTCTGCAGGAAACTCACTAGCAATAGTCCCCCTCAGACTGCACCTCACTGGAAGCAGCTGATATTCAGCTGCAGCACATTGGTTTTGGAAGCAGACATGGGCTGATAGATCCCCCTCTCTTCTGTGGTCTTGCCTTATGATGCCAAAGAGACACCTCTGGTTCTGATGAAGGCTAAGCAGAGGAAGGAAAGGTTTTGCCAAGGGAATTATAGAAAGAAAGGTACTTCACTGATGGAGAGGAAGTAAAGCCCCTTTCAAGTACAAGCAACAGCAAGAATAGAAAATAGAGGAGGGAATACAGAACAAAGGGAAATGATCAGCTTGTTCACAGTAGTAGAAGTAAGAAGAAAAACAATCAGAGAGACAGAAGAGGAAATGTAATTGAAGGAAGAGGAAAAGAGAAATAGTTGAAAGGACAGTCTTTGAAATAAATAGCAATTGGTAGACAATGCAATGGATACACTTCCATCTGACCATGTTGAGATCTCCTGCTCACTGATAAGGTGGCACCATTATTTGAGTTGGCCAGTATTTTATGACAAACTGTGCCCCGTCATCCCCTGTACCCCACTGTATTTCTGTTCCCTCTGCCACTCTCCTTTTTTCTTACATTTCTGTCCTCAGGTAAAAGTCTGGGAATGACTCCTTTAGATGAAAGGCCAGTTCCAGGCCTGAATGGGCAAAGGGGAAAAGCTTTCTTGTGGGCTTCCTTCTCACCCCAGAAGGAGAGCCTAGGGAAAGTTAATTTTTAGGATTACAGTCCCCAGAATCCCCAGCTAACAAGATCGCTGCCCAATATGTTTGGGAGATTCTGAGCATTGTCATTTTTTTAAAAAAAATGTTTTCTAAAATCTATTCAAAGGACCTTAGTAGCCATTTGTAACAGCAGCAGAATTTTGAATTGCTACTGATTTCTGTTTTAACTTTTCATAATCCTTTGGCATTGCCATAGTCTTATTATGGCAAACTGTGGGAAATTAACATGTCCACTTTATACCACAAGAGGAACCGTGTTATTAGGTAGTAGAATATGGTACATACTTTGCATACAAAGGTCTAAATACTATTGTTAATCCTGGCTAGAGTATACCCATTGAATTAATAAGATTTACTCACGTGTTGACCCATTATTCAACACTTGAATTGGTTTGCCATTGTTGATGTGTGGCTTCAAGTTATTTTGACTTATGGTAACCTTAAAGTGACACTCTCTTGGGATTTTGCTGTCAAGATTTGTTCAAAGGGGTTTTGTCTTTGCCCTCTGCTTAATCTGAGACAGTGTGACTTGCCCAAGGTCACCCAGTGGGTTTTAATGGCTGAACAGGGTTTAAAAGTTAGAAATAATCAATAGAATGCCAAATGACAGATCCCAAATTCAATTGCTGGCATCTTTAAGCAGGACTGGGAAAGACTCCAGATTAGAAATGGAAAAAAATATTCAAAAATATTTTTAAATAGTCAAAAATCATGTTTCTCAAAATAACAGGAAATCCTGATAAAATGCATTCTGGACTGAGGTGAAGCTTCACATTTTGGGACTTATATTATACAAAATCTCTCATTGGTCCACCCACCCACCCAACAAAAAAAGAGCATTTTCTGTGCATAAAACAGAATTTCCTGCATGGAAAACAATCTTTCTGCACAGAAATATTACCTTCTGTGCAGAAAATGCTGTAGTTAGGGACTTATTACACACAGAAAGCTGCCTTTTCTGCACAGGAAATTGCATTTTCGGCAAAGAAAATAACATTTCTGTGGAGATTAATATATAACTAGGGTTTGGATCATGTGTTGTCTGAATAGAACACCACCAGAATGGGGGAAATGGGCTTTTTTGGACTGTGCAGGCAAGGCCTCTCTTAAGTCTCTCCCTCCTTTTCTCACCTTCCCTTGCTCCCTCCATAATCTCTTTCCCTGCATTTCTCTTTTTGCCTTTCTCATCTTCAGTCCCACTTTCTTGGGTTGTGCAGCCAACAAGGTGATTGGGTGATGGAGATAGGCCTTTTTCTTCTTTCATCACCACCTCACTATTTTTACTGTAGGTGAATCTACACTGTTGAAACAATGCAGTTTGTCATCATGCTAACTGCCATGGCTCCATCCTACAGAATCCTGCGATTTGCAGTTTTTTGAGACATAAGCACTCTTTGGCAGACAAGCTTAAAGACCTTGTAAAACAGCCAATCTCAGGATTCCATCGGATGGAGCTATCGCACTTAAGTGTTGTCAAGCTGCATTATTTCTACAATGTAGATGCACGATGCTTACTAAGAAAGGTAACCCGCAAACAACAGGTTTTCTCCACACTAAACACAGAAGCTCAGCAATGTACCCACAACCAGAGTGATTTCTCCTGCCATGGAGAGATTGCTCGTCTTAAATGCAGGGCAGGGAAAAAGACTTCTCTTTTTCCACACCAACATGGAAGACAATCAGTTTCTCTATGGAGGAAGAGACAATTGTTCCCCTCCATGGGGAGGGCTAAACAGCCCTCCCTCTTTCCAACTTCTTAGCAGTCAATGTCTAAGCAACAGGTGGAAGGAAGATTGTAGGAAGAAACGGTTGAAAGCTCCTGTCTCTGTGACCTGCCCTCCCCATTACAGAGAAAAGACTGAGGAGATTATCTGATTCCTCCCAACGATTGCAGGAAGGACTTTCATACGATGTCGCGCTTATCCAGATATTGTCCCATCCAGAAAGCATGAGTGACAGTGATCTCACAAAAGCCTTTCAAATGATGTTGCAATGATCCTGTCATTGTCCCATCACTGAAGTGACATTGCCCCGGCATTTTGCATTAATGGGAGTTTGTATTAATGCAGTGCCACTTCAATAACAGGATCAGTGTGCACAATATAAAAGGATTTCATGTGATTCCCCCCACGGACAGGATAAGGATGGGAGAACAATTCCGACCTTGTCCCGTCTGAGTGTGATAATCTTCAGAGTTCCAACAGTGGCAGTTTGAGCAATGTGGCAACGGAAGACCCAACCAGGCACTTACACAGTAGGAGCTCTTGTTTCCATCACTTGAGTGACACAGCACTAGGGGCTCAGACAGGTGGCAATGGGAAAGGTGTGCCTTGTACTGCCATCCCTTCCAGTGCACCGTGTCATGAAAACTAGGACATTTGTGGCCAGAGAGTGGTGAAGATAGCAAAGGAGAAAGAATGGAAAAGCTAGGTGAGGGTGCAGCAGTTTGCTGGACAGCTGGAGCGTATGCCTCTTTGAGAAGTTTCAGGGCAGGGACAGGGATTCGCTGACCTACAGTGCAGAGCAAAAAAAAATAAATAAATCACATTTAAGAAGGTTAGTCATTGCCTGACCCTACAAATACTACCTTACATTCACATACTTACAAAAACCTTGCTAGTTTGTTTGAGAGTGGCTTCATAAGTAATCTAATGATAAACCTCCACACCAAAGCAGGAGTCATTCTTTGCCTCCTATTTTTGAGCACGGGTTTTTACATCAGATTACATATGAAGTCATTCCTATGCCAGGTGACATTTTGTGTGTGTATGTATGTGTGAGTGACTGAAAGGTAGTTTCACCGTGTGCCACGCCCACTGAGTCAAAAGGTTTTCAGAAATAAACATCTTGCTTTTCTATTTGATTACAGGTCCTGCTTTCATGAATAGGCAGAGATGGAATAGCGCAAGAGTGTTGTGACTGGAGTATATATTTGGCTTTGTTCCCCCTTTTACTTCTGTAGATAGGAGATAAAATAAAGTAAAGTAATTGAACACTTTAAAAATACAAGTGGGTCAACATTTCTAGCACTCAAGGCAACATATGACACTTGTTGTATTCTTCACACCAGTAACAGCACACCCACATATTACAGCTCTTTGTTCATAATGCCTCTATTTGGGGATTTCTTTAAGCTCCACAATCATCATTCTTCCATTTTTTGTTCCAAATGTTTCTTTTTCCATTCATCCTTTCCCAAAGCAGTAAGATACCCCCCCCCCCCCAAAAGGAACTGAGAACACATCTCAAGGTGCTCAGTTGATGGGTGTTCTTATTAAAAATACCCAGTGTGTTTCAGCATATATATATATATATATATATATGTCTCAAGGCCTTATTCAGGGGCTATTTAGAATCTAAATTCTGAAAGTTCTGGAGCAGGAACTCTCACACTATTTACTGGATAAAGAGAAACATGTGAATGAAGGCTGAAAGTAATTTTTTATTATAAAATTTTAAAATAAAATAAAATATTTTAAATATTGTTCTGTTGTTGTTATAAAAGGTTTAATGCTAAACAGACCTGAAGAAGGCAAGCTATAATGCACAGGGCTTTTTGTTGTTTTTTGTCAGTAAAAAAATATGTCTTTGGTTTCTTCTGTACATTTTTTCAAGTGCTTTCCAGTTTCTGTTCTTCCCCATCACTAAGGCCAGAAAAAGCGAACCATCTATAGAGGCTGGGCTTGGTCCATGGACTTCCAGGTATAACATGCTGGATTTAAAATAAAATGCTAATGTTTAGCTAAATGCAGGCGGCAGCTTGAGGACAAGGCAAGTCTTGGAAAGTTACTTTTTAATAAGTAAATAGTAAGTAGACCTGAGCTAGGCTGTTGATGATAAGTTTATTTGGAGGTCTCTCATTCACAGAGTCACTTTACGTCAAAATCAACCTGATGGCATTTAACAACAAATTTATTGATCCATCCCCCCCCACACACAAGTTAATTGCAGTTATGACTACAGTAAAAAAAAAAGCTATTACAACTTTCCCATTTCTCAAAAGTAACTAAAAGTAACTTATTTCCTTCAAAGAATACTGGGGCGCAACAAGTTGCTGGTCTGTAGTACAGCCTACTTGTAAACTCAACGTCCACATGCTCAAAGCAACGCTTGAACTACTGATATGTGACAGTCTTCTTCCTCTACAATTTTGTGATGCCAATCCCCTGTAACTATGGAAGAGACTAAAAGTTAGTTTTCCTGACAAAATAGTTTATAGGTAATTTGTCATTAATTATTTTTAAGCTCTGGTTGCATTGGTAGTACAGTCGGTCCTTCTTATACACGGATTTTTTATACACGAATTCAAGCATACACGGTTTGAAAATGTTCCAAAAAAGTATAAATTTACCTTGATGTTCCATTTTTTATTAGGGACACCATTTTGCTATGTCATTATACTTAATGGGACTTGAGCATACACGGATTTTGTTATACACGGGGGATCTTGGAACCAAACCCCAGCGTATAACAAGGGTCCACTGTATTGTATAACTGTCAGTGCCTATGGCACATATAAGAACATAGGCCTCAATCAGGGATGGATGATGATGGCCTGGGAGGTCCAGTGGCCCTAGCCAGAATAACTAATGGTGAGGAATTTGGGGAGATGTAGTCCAGCATATGGAAGGCTATATGATTCCCACTCCTTTTGCAAATCCAGTTCTTGGGGTGCAGCCACACTGCAGAATTAAAGCACCACTTTAACTGCCATGACTCTATCCTGTAGGATCCTGGGATTTGTAGTTTGGTGAGCCACCAGATCACTGTGACAGACCAGGCGGAATACCTCACCTAACTACAAATCCCAGGATTCCACAGGGTAGAATTGTGACACCTAAAGTGGTATCAAACTGCTTTATTTCTGCAGTGTGGAAACCTGGTTTGTCCCAATTAAAATAGACACAAGAACAGAAAGTTGGCAAATCAACACTTATGTAAGTGCCATTGATTTAATGAGTCTACTCTAGGAGGAACTAGTAATAGGATTTAGGCTTCTAAGAGCTGCTTTCCACAAGCTCTCCCTATTTGTTCATCTAATCTAGTTTTTTTCTACCAACTGACAGAAATTTTCCAGGATCTGAGATCCTTCTCAACACCTGCTACCCAGCTCTTGCACAAATTCATTTGCTGCTATCATCCCATGGCCTTTGCTAAAACTGGTTTCACACTTTCTGGCTGTACTTCAAGCAGTACCTGAGCAAATCTGAGGGTGGTGGTGGTGACACTACTGCTTCCCAAACACCTGCCTTTTGACAGAAATGGGTTGTGGCATTCACCTGTGTCCCTTTAAAATGCCAACAAGATGACATCAGTGGGGTGATGTTCATGGGGAG
>NC_056523.1:150435367-150445396 GCF_019175285.1 Sceloporus undulatus | reverse complement strand
GAGAAAGGAGAATTTTTCTTTAAAAACATCACATCTTACCAAATTTTCGCTTTAACAACATGAAACAATCCAATCAAAACCAAACATTGTTACCTTTATTGGCCAACCAAAATGCACAATATACATGTTCTTCATTAGGCAAGGTGTTACAAACCAAACAGGAGAAAAAATGTACATGTAAGTTAGGTTGCATATATGGTACTGTAATTGAAAGGTATAATTTTAATTTTGCTAGTTATTTAATTCACAACTATAGCCATTAAATTCAGTGATATATAGGAATTATTGCATTACTAAGGATTCTGTGTGGTGTGGTATGGGAGGAGATCAATGGGGGGGGGGGGCAGTGACACCAACCCTAGTGACACCCTGATGACAACTGTCGGGTACTAAATACTTAAACCCACAATAGCTAGTTTGAACATACCTCACATGCAATTCCCAAAGGAGTTTTGGAACTAGCTTTGCCCGTTTTGTTTGGAGGGCCTGAAAGAATGAGTACGTCTCATTTTAAAGGAACTGATTTCAGCAAGGTGATAAAAATAGGAATTAGGACAAGAATAAACAGGATCCTCCTTCCCCAACAAGACCTACATCACTATATTTGTGCACTTATAAAGCTACCAGTGGTAGATCAAAGCCAGTGGCACCGTGGAATGTTAGCCTGAAGGGTCCAGTTATCCTCATTCCTCTTTTTTAAAAAAAAGATCTCTACAGCCACAGCTTCTTGTTTTTTCTTTGACCTGTTTATCACAATGAAATGAGTGTCTGCTGCCAAACTAAAGCTGTCTCTTGGTTTGTGGGGCTCTGGGCTCTCTCTAGCTCCCACTTTCTTACCTCACAATTTTCTATTGTTCCCTGCCAGAAGTGGAATGTTTTACAAGCCAATATGTGTTCTCTGACCTTCCCTGGATATAGAGAGTAGGGTCTGCCATATGAGAACATTTCCCCTTCACTTTGATCTTGGCCAGCCTGGCCTGTCCTCCATGCAAAGCTCATTTATCACCCACTTCTCCTACATAGAATGGAAGGCACAATGGGGCTGACATCGTTTATCGCTGTGCCCGTTATTGATGACCTTTCAAAGCTTGCTCAGGGCACCGCTCCACTCCAACACTCCTGAATTATGAGGTCATCAATTATCCAGGTAAATAAATGAGGTTTTCTGAGCCCCTGCCTGTTGCACACCCTATTCTCATCCCCATCCTTGGTTTTGTACTTACAGTTCATGTTCTTTGGCTGCTAAAATCATTTTCCTTTGTGACCTTTTTTGAGGGGGCGGAATGGGAAGACTAGCATACTTTCTGAATTGCTGGACTAGCACAGCTACTTAGGTTGTGACAAAGTTAAAGCCTGATATACAATGAGAACTAGGAGTCAGAGGACCTCTCAAGGTATGAGATGAAAGGCACCAACAAACGACAAATACCAATGAACAGGTTGACATGTGCTATGGTTGCTCTGTCTTGATCTACAAGATGGATGAACCAATTCGCCATGTCTACAGAGAGTTATGTATAGAAAGAAGCTGTCAGATGATATATCATATTGGTTAGACACATCCAGATGTAAGAAAACCTCTTTTCCTAGGGGAGGAGTGAGGAGTGCCTGAAAATGCACCGGACCAACTCCAGTTCTATGTTACTGTTTTTGCTAGGCCTTCAGTGTGTGGACCGAGAAGTCAAAAGCAATGAATATAATAATTACAAGTGATGCTTGGAAGGTGCCTCTTATTCACTCAGCTTTATCCTCATTTAAGTAACCTGCCCTACTGCATTCTCAGCTGCTCTTCAAACTTGCTGCCCTCCAGCTATATTGGACCACTGAGCAGAAGCAGAAACAATCTGTGGTTTTAGGTTGTCCTCATAAGAATGTGAAAAGAAACAACAGCATTCAGCTGGATAAGACCAGCACCCCCCCCCCCCATATCAAACAGTGGTGTATCATGTGGGGCTGTGAATCCCACAAGCAATACATAGGGGAATAACCTTTCCTATTGTTGCTTTCATAAAAATGATATTGAGAGTTTGTTATTGGTGTTGTTAGCTGCCTTCAGCTCATGGTGACTCTGTGAATGAAACATCTCCATGGCCTATGACCTTCCTGACTGAGTCTAGCCATCATCCTCTCTTTCTCCTGCTCTCTACCTTTCCCACCATTATTTTTTTTGTTCACTCCTTCTCATGATGGGGCCAGTGTACGGCAGCCTGAGTTTTACCATATTGGCTTCCAGCAGAGTTCAGGCTTGATTTATTCTAGGACCCAATCTTTTATCTTTGTGGTCATCCACAGTATCCTCAGCGCATCTCTGCAGCACCACATCTCAAATGAGTTGATTTTCTTCTTATTCACTTTCTTCACTGTCCAGCTTTTACATTTGTACAGTGGGCCCTCTCCTTACATGGGGGATCCGCCTATGGGAAAATCCGCCTATGCCTGAGCCCCCAAAACACACGCCATTGTTTTCCTCCCCAAACAGTTTATGCATAAGCTGGAAGCCGCATAAAATGCATCTGCACAAGGCACTGTACATGGTGATGTGGTGAGGAGTTGTACTACCCCTGAATTTAGGCAGAACCATACAGCCCTTGTGACTAGCAGTTACTGGATTTCCCTACCCCTCCTCCCCTTTTAAACTACTGGCCATCATCCTATGTTTTAGAAATACATTCCCCAATAGTTTGTGATGGAGATGTCTATAGGCACCAGAAAAGAGCTCACTATGGCTTCCCCCACACCATGCTTTAAATTACTGTAAGTGAGCCAGCAATGAAATCTTAATTCTTACATGCTAATCATAAGCTCTCAGACTGTGGGCCAATTCTTACATCACCAAAACAACACTATCCACACATAAGAAGGAAATATCAGTACCTTAAGGGGCCAATCCCATCCCAAGACCCTAGAGCAGCCCAGAAAAAACTAAACAGAATGGCAAAGGGGCCAGACTAAAGCCTCCTCCCAAATAGTTGCCACAGAATGTTTAGATAATTGGGGAGGGAATAGAATGGAATATCCTTAGAATGAACATAGCCTGCTGGTGTCCTAGGCAGGAACATCTCCATATTTTCTTAAAGGCCCCCATTATAGAGAACTTTTTTTTTAAAGCGAACATAGGAGCTGTACAGACAACCCCAAAGGGGTGGCATGGAGCTGTCCCTTCTTCAGCCAGATTGGGGCCACGGCAATGAACGCCATGGCCCTGATCCGGCCTTTCCAGGGTGCCATAGCTGCACTGCTGCAGCTATACGAAGCTCCTTGCATGCCATGTGGAGGTCCCACTGTGGCACCATGGCACCCAGGGGCAGAGTCGGGGCATGCGTCATATGGACGCGACACCCCGCATCCGCCCCCAGGCTGGCCTTTCAGGCCAGTCTGAACAGGAACAAAGTTGGCAGTTATTCCTGGGGACAGCTCCAGACTGATTTGATGTTTTATCAGTATCAGTTTTTTAAAAATGCACAGTAATAAAATAATACTTACAGTGATACAAATCTTCATTTCCTACACCCAGTTGAAGGATAATAAGCCAAAGATTTCTAAATATTTCACTGACTTTACTCACTTCCTGCCTCTTTTCAGAGGCCTGGTTCCATCTAAACCTGGTTTGTGTATAAATCAAAATTTCAGAAGTAAAGATCAAGAAAGAGATTTCCAGATGCAGGAGTTTTTTGCTGAATTCCTAAGCATTTCAGTCCATGCTTGAGAAGAGCATTGTTACCAGGCCATGGAATGTAGTGCTATTGAGTGATCAGACAAAGCTCTCAAACATATTGAAAACCAATGACTTGAGACGAGCAGAGCCAGAAACCTATTTTATCTCAGCCCAGGAAGCCCTGCTCTGTGTCACAAGCATCTGGTGCTGAGAGGCCTTCGCTTGGTAACTCATTTCTTGTGCGTGACTGGGAGAATATTTCCTATTACCATCACAGACTTTGAATAGTAGCAGTGGTAGTGGGGCATAAGAGAGGACTGGGGTAAGAATTCAGAATATCTGCAAACCATCCCAAAAATTTCCTTTCTGTTAATGCTAAAGTCCTATAGTGTTCACTGGCACACATAAGAAGGATAAAGGCATACATGTCATTCCTGCCGCAAAAAGTTACTTTACAAGCTACAACTCCCTGAACCCCCCAACCATCACAGACAGCAGCCATGGGATCCTAGGAACTCTAGTTCACAAATGACTTTTCCAAGTTCTACCTAAGCCTCTCCAGGTGTGGAAATGCATGGAGATCTGCAACAGTCTTCTGTCCTTGTGTTTGCTTGAACAGACGTGGAAGCCTTCATGTGGCCTGGAAGTGGAAACTTTCATGAGCTTTATCAGGATTTCTGATTACAAAAGAGGTTCTCATTCCAATGATCAAGAATAGGAATCCTCTTCAGACCTCCGTACTCAAAATGGGAAGGATGGGGCTTAATAGAGTGGAACTAGTGCATGCAAGGACAGTGCAGACATTATTTCACACCTCTTACATGTTACTATATCCTGTTCATTATGCTTTAATAGGGCTTGAGAAGAACAGGGGTGGATGCAAGTTTCATTGCATCCTTGGTGAAAGAAGCCCTACTCCTGCTAGATTGAAGCTGAAAACTAAAATAAAAAGTAGAGTCAACTTCACAGTTTTGTTGTGATGATAGAGCTAGTCATATCAACCTTGTTTTTTTAAAAAAGGTCAATACTATTTGGGAAATGGGTCTAAAGAGCCTAAAGGAACAAGAACCTGTCTGATCCTGAAAGCTAAGCAGCATCAGCCCTAGTTAGTACTTGAATGGGAAACCATCAATGTAGGTATCTTTTAGAGGAAGGAACTGGCAAAACTACCTCTGAGTATTCCTTGCCTAAGAAAACCTTATGGAATTTATGGGATCACCATAAATCAACAGGTTGATTTACACACAGAGAGTATTTGCGAAATATCTATTTCCACTATCTCCAGAAATAAAAAAAGCAGGAATGAAAGATAACATTTTGGTAATGCAAAGATCTTGAACAATGCTCAGCAACTTTGTAAAAATTTTTTTACTGCTGCTTATGCTTCAAACGTCTTCCCTTAACATATATGCAATACTACCACTTTGTTTCTTCACTGTCCTCCTTAAAACTTGCTGGCAACCTAAGTTTTTCATTTTCATTCCTAGCTTAAGCAAAGCCCAAGTCAATGCAACTTAGATCCATCACTTTTAAGCCATGCTCTTTTATGCCTATCCATTTGAAAATTTAGAAGCTAAACTCTTTGGGGCAGAGAACTGCATTTGGATTATGTGACTCTGGGCAATGTAGGCTGACAGCATACCAATGGTTCCCTTGCCCTATAACACATAAATATATACCCTTTCACATTTAGAATCTATTTTCTGAGAAGTGTTATGTGAAGAGAATTGTATGAGCAGTCAGGAATGATTTCTTCTCCTCCTCTTTAATGTTGGAATGGTGCAGATATAAAGGAGAAAGATCCCCCATGAGCTCTAAGGTGATAAGATTTCATTCCCGGCCCCATACCTCTATATAGGACTCAATGACAGGCCTATGACTATCAGCACCACTTGGGAAGGGATCTCTTTTGAGATGTAGATTTTGACTTTTTATCAGGTGACACACTTTCCCTGAAGCACTAAAGGGAACAAAGCTTTTTAATTACCAGCAGTGATGGAGAAAAGACAGAAGAAAGGTCAAGGCTTACGTGATGCAGTTTCGAGGAGGGGACCTGAGGTTCTCATCCTTCCATTGGTTCTCAGGGTTTGAAAGGAAGGTTTCAAAACTTCCCTAAGTTAGCTTGGAGGGAATGATAGATGACTGACCTTGAGCAGTAGTGGGAGGCAGAGTGAAGACAAGGCCCTGGCTGTGCTTTGAAGGATGTCCCAAAGTCACTGTTTTAGAGACTAATTTTAGAAAAAGACACAAAGGGCATCTGCACCCTTATCTCATAGCCCAAGGTCCTTTGGCATTTACGGACAACACTCCCCCCCCCCCAATACAGGGAAGACCAATTCTGCTTAAGCTTAAAGGACAAAGAAGCTCTCAAAACCTAATACAAGGACAAAAAGCATTTGCATTTGAAGGCTCACTAAATAGGTGTTCAATGCTGACATCTGTCAGCACACACAAAATAAACAGAGAATACTCCTGGGTGTGTACAGAGAATGATTCCCTTACTAAAAAGCAAGCACTGTTGCCCCTCCATTGCCTTCCTACCCTTATTCCCATACCAATAGATTGATTGCACTTATATCCCACTTTTCTCCCAAAATGGGATCCAAGGCAGCATATGAGATCCCAATATACTTATATTAGGAGAGAAGGCTGTTCAGGTGGGGGCACAACATCCATGTTGATATGAGACACATCTTTGTACATTTTATTGCTGGTGTTCTTGTTTCCAAAAATGCTTTTATTTGCTACCAAGTGGATGCTTTTGTGAACATAAATCAGTTGACACAGTTTAACTCTCTACACAAATGTAAAGAGTAAAGGCTCACATACCAGGCAGATCCACACATAACAAACACTGTTACAACATATCCATTGAAACCCCCCACTAGGTCCCTGCCACAATATGTGAGTACTGTAAATGGTGGAAGGAAGGGAGATACAGAGCCTTACCTGCTCCCTTCTTCACCCTGCTTTGTGCATTTTAAAAGGAAAATGGTCAATGTGTATGTGTGGTATAGTGGTTTGAGTGTTGGAATACGACATTGAGATCAGGGTTCGAACCCCACTCGGCCATGAAAACCTACACTCTCTTAAGCTCAGAGGAAGGCAAGGGCAACCCCACTTTGAATAAATCTCATAACAGGTTCACTTTAGGATCATCATAAGTCAAATGATGACTTGATAGCACACAATAACGTGTACTGCTTGCCCATTCATGCACATCTACTGCTACAAATCTGCTGGAATTGACTCAGAGGTTTACTAAGGGAAATTCTTGCACCCATTGGGTTAGAAATAACAAATGAAACAGTGGTCACCTTGTCCATTCTGCACTCTGCAAACAGAACCACCTATCCCAACAAAATAACACAAAAGTTTTCAGTGATGGGGGCTCCACTGTGCAGAGGAAATAACACAATGAAATTCAACAACAAAGTAAGCCCTGGGGATAAAAGGAGAGGAAATTGGGATACATTTTCTTCTGTTGTTTGGAAAAGGGTCAAAATCATGTTTCTTACATTTCAGAAAATCATGTCAAGAAGAATACTGAGCAGGTGAGAACCTTTGCAGTTCAGAATGTATCCTGCACAAAATTTGTATGTGGCAGTTCTGCACAGAAAATTTTCTATATAGGAAATAATATTTCTGCCTGCAGAAAATTCAATTTCCTGTGTAGAAAAACACATTTTCTTCACAGTAATACTACATGTAAATTTCTCACAGAATAATCCCAAACTGTGAATAGTCTCTGAAAAATGTGCAGTTTTCAAAAGCTTTGTTACAGAATAAAGACAGCTGCTTAAATTATTCATTGCTTCTTTTGAAGACAAAATTAGCAGAAAATTACATCTCTCTCCCTCTCCCATCTATACCAAAATGTCTGACTGGAAACCTCTGGTGCAGTCATCAGAAAGACTAAGGTGGTGTGTGTATTCAGGCCCTGAAACTGCCCCAATATGCCCTTGCTACCTTGGACGCTCTGTTGTAACTCCAGGTGGCTTTTCACATGTGCATCTACCTGTGCTTTCTGGTGCAACTGCCACTAATGAATTGCTCACTGTGAAGTTAAAACAAGGTATCCAGTGCCAATCACATGGCTGGTCTCACAGGGAGCAACTTGTGCCAGCAGTGGTGTGCTGGGTGGCACAGTGGGATGCACTGTAAACAGTTGCCTGGCATCACAGTGAAGCATTTCAGATTTTCTTAGAAGATCCAGAGCATAGGGTAATTTTAAAAACAACAACAATTTAAGGGTGATATAGTGTGTGTTTGGCGCTGAATTTGCCATCCATATCTGGACAGTTCACACCAGAACTGGGGTTTGGGCCAGTTCTATGGGAACAGGTGGAGAATGTGTTTTTTGGCTGACGAGAAAGCACCCTAAGATGTCCAATATCAGGAGGAGAAGTAGCTGTGGCAGGTTTCTGGAGAAGGCAATCGAAGTTGAGAACTATGAAAAGCAGCCAACAGAAAGAACCTGGTATAAAGTGAGTGGGCAGGCTACCAGACCTGGCTGTTTGGGGTTGCTTCAGCCGTAAAATACAAATGTTTCAACTTGTTTAGCAATAAGAGGTTGGCTAATATAGCCCCACAGACAAATATTTAATGCAGGCAGTGTAGAACATTTCTGACAGGGTCTCCTCCACATTGAGTAATTTTTCCTAAGCCTGGCTGATTGATTCATTTGGCATCTCTTTTAAAGGTGTTGAATTGTTGCAGCTTGCCCAGAATCAGCCACTTTTTGCACAAAAGAGGTTGGGTGAATATATGGCAGGAAATGGGCTCCCCATCCATTTGCAGATGGAAATGCCGTCAGCAGCTCACTCTACCTCACTCAGAAATAGGACAAAAAGGCCAATTAAAAAGCAATTCACAAAGAAACCCCCGTTTTGCTCCTTTTGCTCCTTCTGCTCTGATTTGTGCTCTTCTCTTTTTTGTTTACAACAGATAATTGTGGGCACGTCTATTAATCTTTGTAACTCACTTTGTTCCGATCACATTCTTCCCCTTCTTCTATCTGTCCCCCTCCCTCTGAGACCAGGAGTTTAAAAATTCCTTCTGGCTATTAATTAAAAGCAAGCTCTCTGTTATAGTAAAGTGTACTTGCCACAAATTAATAGCGTCCTTTCTTAATCAAATCTTATCTCTTCCAAATGCACGTTGCGGGAGTTTGGTATCTTGGTCCACCAGGGCATGAAATTTAATTTCCCCTACCCCAATTACTCACAATTTGGGTCACATAATAGGAAGGAAGGAAATAAACATTCCAGCCCATATCTGGACAACTGTGTTTATGTTTCATGCAAACTCAACTGACAAAGACAAAAGCTTTAAAAGAAAGGAGATCAAAACACAGTCCCAGAATCATCTCCCCAAAGACGTGTTCCATTTCTCAGCCATTTACCTCGTTTAGACACAGCTTCAGTAGATGGCCTTAACATTTTTGCATTATTTAAAGAGTACAGTACATACAAGTAGGTTTTATATTTCCAACCTGCGTGTGGATTTCAGAAGGTTACAAGAACTTTCCCCCTTTGTATGTAAGCTTTTGTAGGTTGATGGGAATGCTAGCATCACATACCTTGACCAGCCATATATTCATTTCAAATGAATTCACTTGCAGAAATACCCTGAGCTTCACCTTTGAAAATGTGGCAATCTGCATTTACTTGCTCCAATGATGATGTCGCTGGGGGCTTTTCCCACTTTGCATTTTTGGCTTCACAGGTGAATACAGAGACTCACAGCATAAGCTGGAAGCCAGAAGGCAAAGATTTCACCTAACTTGTGCAACCATTAGGTGAATTTCAGTAAGTCAACATCCCTTAGGCTCAGCCTAACAGGAAATAGTACCTTATTGACTTACCTGTCATGACTATGGTCAGGATTATTAAGATAATGTACGTGATATACTTTGGCCATTCTAAGGCATTATATAAATGGGGTATGTATAAGAATGGAAATGGGGGAAATCGCCAAAGAAGAATTCAATAGCAATATAGCAATAGCAAGTACATTTCTATACTGCTTATCGATGTACTAAACGGTTTACAAAGTGTAAGTTAATTGCCCCCAACAAGTGGGTACTCATTTTAGTATCCTAAGGAAGGATACCAGACTGAATCAACCCAGTGCCCCTGGCTGGTATTGAAATCACAACCTTGTGGTTTGTGAGTGAGTGGCTGCAGTACAGGCATTTATCCACTGCACTACCAAACAAACAGTGAGCTTGTGTAGGGGCAATTTCAGAAAAGCTAAAGTGCAGAATGATCTCAGGCCTGCTAGAGAAGTTAAGAACAATAAAAAAAGTCTTTTTTGGTATGTCCATAGCAGAAGGAGGAGGAGGAGGAGGAGGAGGAGGAGGAGGAGGAGGA